>NC_134363.1:75044695-75340548 GCF_048569485.1 Anomaloglossus baeobatrachus
GTAGGCGGTCCTAATCAGTGACTGACAGCTATCTCTGTATGCACAGTATAGGAAAGACCAGTTTTTGCAAGTTTTTTTTGTCCGTATTAAATGTTTCTATATTGTTGTACGAAATAAAATAATTTTTTGAAAATCCACTTTAAACTCCTGTTCTTTTTCTTTGTATATACCTGCTTACCTGCATGGCCGTCCACGTGTAGCATGGTCCTCTGCACTCCCGCATGGCGTTCCTCATGTTGCGTGGTCCTCAGCCTACCCCCGTGGTTACCCACATATTGTGTGGTCCTCTGCATCCCTTCATTGCCATCCACGTGTTGTGCGGTCCCCGGCTCATCCCCAATGTGGATGCCCACATGTGTGTCAATCCTCAGCTCCTGCCTAGCTGCGCATGCTGCGAGAGGTTTCCTGGTCTCCAGCCTAGGGGGCGAGCGTGCATGCTTCATGTCACTTTAAGCGGAGGCGTGCGCACCTTGCAAAGGTGTCCTCAGCCTACCATTGGGAAGCAACAAATACTTAAGGCTCTCTCCCATAATGGGAGGGGCCAGAGCAATACATTAGGATTCTGATCCTAACCTGTGTGTTGGTCCTGCCTGTCTGCTCTCTTCTCCCAGTCCTGCATACTACCACTACCGTTTTCCTGTTTTTGTCCTGTCCGTTTCCTTGGAGCTGTCTTGTCTGTTCCCTGGTATTACCCTTTGTCCTGCACCTGTGCCCTAATCCGCCTGCACCTGTCGTCCTGTCTGCCTAAGCCATGGCTGCTGCATCCGTGTCTGGTGTCCAGTCCCCAATGTCTCACACCTGGTGATCCATGCCTGATGACTTGGACCCTGACAACCAGAGTTCTGTGCCAGATAACCTGGACCCTGATGACCGGAGTTCCTCCATATGCCCTGTCCTGGCTGCACCTGTGTCCGATGTCCTGTGCCTGATGTTCCACATCTGATGACCTGAGCCTGATGACCCGTGCCAGAAGTTACTTACTTGCGCCCGCCTGTCCAGCACTTCCCCATTCCAACTGTGCCTTGTGTTCTGCCCTGTTTGTCCTGCCAGTGTCTGTCCTGTTTATGACTGTGTCTACCTGTCCTGTTGTGTCCCTGCACAACTCAGCTGCCACAGGCCCGGTTATTGCCCTGGGTGTGGCACCTAGTATTCTGCTTCATGACGGGTGCTTAGTTAAGCCCCTCCCACTAAAGGGTAAGCTTGGGTTCCCCCTGTGGGGCAGTGGGTCAACTCTCGCTTGCCACCTTCCCCAGTGGTGAGTATTACAACTTGTAATTAAAACTGCTCATAATATCCTCCACCTTGTCTGACTAAATCCCCAGTTCCAGCTGCTCTAAAACAGCTCTACAGCATAATGCTGCCCCTTCCATGCTTCACTGTGAGTATGGTATTCTTTTGGTTGTGTGCAATGTTGGCTTATCGCCAAACATACCTTTTGGAAACTGACAACAAAGTTCAATCTTGGTCTCATCAAACCATAACATGTTTTTCCACATGGTTTTTGCAGACAATGTAGATTTTGGCAAAATATAGCTGGGTTTGGATGTTTTCCTTTGTAGTCATATAAGGAATATGAAAAATTGTTGTCACATGCAGTACACAATCAGTACTTGCCAGAAATTCCTGCAGCTCCTTTAGCATTGCTTGGCAGTTTCAAAGGCTTATTTTGTTTTTTGTCTTCTTATACATTTTTGAGAGATGTCGAGTTAGGCGTAATATAGGTAAATGTCACTGTTTTACCAAATTTAAGCCACTTCTTGATGCCTGTCTTCACAGTGTTCCATGGTGTATCTAGTACATTGGACTAACTTTCAACAATGAGATCCCTTTGCTGTGTTCTAAGCTGTTTACAAAATAATGATAGAATTAGTGTGCACACAGCCGGTTAAATTAAGAGGTGCTGGTAGATGGGATATACTGTAGCTTCCCAGGTAGTATATAATAAAGTTCACCGCACTCTCCAATAGTTTTTCATGCAACAGTGAGATTTATTTAGAAATATAGACGGTGGACAGTAGAAGGCAAGGGGAAAAGCGATACACAGTGTTCCATGGTGTATCTAGTACATTGGACTAACTTTCATCAATGAGATCCCTTTACTGTGTTCTAAGCTGTTTACAGACCATGGCTTTTGCTGTAAAATGCAACTAAGTAAATGTCAGAAAAATGAAAGTGTTATCAGCTAATTCTGAACACAACCACATCCCCAATTATAAGAGATGATTCACATTTATGCTATAACATTATTTTAGTTTTGTCATTTTTATTTTCCCTCTCAAAATGATTTGACTTTGTTTCTCAATTATTTCATACAGATGACAAAAAACTGGAATTTTATCAGGGGTGTAAAGACTTTTTATATCCACTGAATATGTTCTGTAGATCACCAGTGTCATTTACCACTGTTCATGGTCACTATGTATCATGGTGATATTGGTCTTGGTATACTGGTTTCATTCAGTGGTATTTATCAGATGGCTTTTTCCTAGTGCAGTGACACGCTCCCAGCGCACTTCCATCAAAGCTGATTTACATATGATTTTTATGCTAGATTCGTCATAACTTACACACATCAGATCAATACAAGAAAAGATATTGTTTTTCTTGGGTGACCAACACCTATACAGCTATAAGTACCTCTATACAGTGTGTCCACCCATATCCTGTCCACTGCCATTAACTTGAGAACGGCGGCAGCTGTAGGCATAGAAGTGGTGTCTAGGTATAGTAAAGTAGCCATGTGCTATGCAATAAAACCAACTATAGCACCACCTGGTGGAGAACAACGGAGTTAGCATTTTTATCTCGAAAACGGAACGCGATAGAGAAAAAAAGTGAATTACAAAGTTGTAGGGCATCATCAATTCAATATGAATCGACACATTGCATACAGAAAGGCTATGATTAGCATGTATAAAACTCACAAGGCTGCGGATGTGAAGCGATACCTCATGGAGACCTTCCTACAAGTCATTGGGTATGGTGGCTGTGTGGAGTGGCCGCCACGCTCACCTGACCTGACCCAATTGGACTTCTTTCTGTGAGGTCACATCAAACAGCAGGTGCATGCGACCCCTCCACCAACATTGCAGGACCTACGACGACGTATCACTGATGCTTGTGCAAACGTGTCACCCACCACATTGCACAACGTGCAGCAAGATCCAGTATGCTGTGCAGAGTCCAGATGTGCATTGCAGCTGACGGTGGCCACTTTGAGCATCAAAGTTAAATGAGCGCCATATGCATGACCAGCATTCAATGTTTTGGGGGGGTCATTGGTTTCATATCATAGCATTTCTGTATGCAAGGTGTCGATTCGTATTGAATTGATGATGCCCTACAACTTTGTAATTCACTTTTTTTCTCTATCTCATTCCGTTTTTAAGATAAAAATTCTAACTCCGTTGTTTTCCACCAGGTGGCTCTATAGGTGGTTTCATTGTGTAGCGCATGGCCACTTTACTATACCTAGACACCTATGCCTATAGCTGCCGCCGTTCTCAAGTTAATGGCGGTGGACAGGATATGGGCGAACACACTGTATATAAAAACTTGCTGACAGATCCCCTTAAACAATGCAATGAACACTAGTACTCACTGTTGCCTTGCAAAAAATCTTCAAAAAACTCTGGTAAACTTTTGGGCTCTTTGTACAGATGGAGCATTTTAGAAAAATGAAACAAAGACACCAGGATATCCTTAGGGTTCCTCATAACATAGATGATCTATAGAATAAAGGAACAAATATCAATATAAATCAGTAAACCTATGAAGCTATAAACAGTCCTACAGTATATCCAAAATTGTACCTGACATAACAAAAGATGTGTCCATTAGTGATGAATGATCACTACTATGTTCAAGTGCTCGATACTCTTAATAATCATTTTCACATTCAGATGGTCTTGACATCTTTACAGAGTATAATCGAAGTCTATGCGGAACTCAAGCATTTTTCTTGAAGATCTTCCTGAAAAATGGTTGAGCTCCACATAGACTTCAATTATTCTTAGAAGAAAAACAAAAAGCCAGCACTAAATGTGCACTTCAGCACTAAAAATTCCAAACTGTACTTATTATAAAAATTTTTGAGATTTTTGGCAAAAAATTGCAATTTCTTGAGCTACCTCGCCACGTCACGGCAAATCTCATTTGAGGCAGTCCTACACTAACATATTTTTATAAAATGTGCCATACGGCCTCACATATGAATAGTAGAACTGTTCTTAGGCGGGCTTTGCACACTACGACATCGCAGGTGCGATGTCGGTGGGGTCAAATTGAAAATGACGCACTTCCGGCATCGCATGCGACATCGTAGTGTGTAAAGGCTCGATGATATGATTAACGAGCGCAAAAGCGTCGTAATCGTATCATCGGTGCAGCGTCACGCTGACGCGACAGTCCGATGTTGTTCCTCGTTCCTGTGGCAGCATACATCGCTGTGTGTGAAGCCGCAGGAGCGAGGAACATCTCCTACCGGCGTCACTGCGGCTTCCGTAGGATATGCGGAAGGAAGGAGATGGGCGGGATGTTTACATCCCACTCATCTCCGCCCCTCCGCTCCGATTGGCCGCCTGGCGTGTGACGTCGCTATGACGCCGCACGACCCGCCCCCTTAACAAGGAGGCGGGTCGCCGGCCAGAGCGACGGTCGCAGGACAGGTGAGTCCATGTGAAGCTGCCGTAGCGATAATGTTCGCTACGGCAGCTATCACAAGGAAATCGCTGCTGCGACGGGGGAGGGTACTATCGCGGTCGGCATCGCAGCATCGGCCTGCGATGTTGCAGCATGCAAAGTACCCCTTAGCAGCACTCACCTGGTCTATTTCAATCCCGAAACCATGACTGAGTCATGGCTGTGGGCGGGACAGGTCCAAGCAAATGCTACATGAAGTAAATAGCCTGTGGACACGGCCTGATGACAATGTTAACAGTCACCAACCGCCAAAATCTAGACAGATGGAATACATCCCAAATTGTGGTGCATAGCTTGGTGGGGGTCAGCCACCGAAAAAAATTGCAATTTCTTGAGCTACCCCGCCACGTCCCGGCAAAGCTCTTTGGGGCAGTCCTATGCTAAAATATTTTTATAAAATCTGCCTGACGGCCTCACAAATGAAATAGTAGAACTGCTCTTAGCAGCACTCCCCTGGTCTATTTCAATCCCGTACCCATGACAGGTCCCGCCCACAGCCATGACTCATGGGTACAGGATTGAAAAAGACCAAGTAAGTACTGCTGAGAGCAGTTCTACTATTTCATATGTGAGGCCATATGGCACATTTTATAAAAATATTTTAGTGTAGGACTGCCCCAACAGAGATTTGCCGTGAAGTGGCAGGGTGGCTCAAACAATTGCAATTTTTTTGCCAAAAATCTCATATTTATAATAAGTACAGTTGGAATTTTTTAGTGCTGTAGTGCACATTTAGTGCTAGCTTTTTTGTTTTTTCTTCATTGAATTGGTCGGTGGCTGACCCCCACCAAGCTATGCACCCCAATTTGGGATGTATTCCATCTGTCTAGATTTTGGCGGTTGGTGACTGTTCACATTGTCATCAGGCCTTGTCCACAGGCTATTTACTTCATGCAGCATTTGGTTGGACCTGTCCCGCCCACAGCCATGACTCAGTCATGGGTACGGGATTGAAATAGACCAGGTGAGTGCTGCTAAGAGCAGTTCTACTATTCATATGTGAGGCCGTATGGCACATTTTATAAAAATATTTTAGTGTAGGACTGCCTCAAATGAGATTTGCCGTGATGTGGCGAGGCAGCTGAAGAAATTGCAATTTTTTGCCAAAAATCTCAAAAATTTTTATAATAAGTACAGTTTGGAATTTTTAGTGCTGAAGTGCACATTTGGTGCTGGCTTTTTGTTTTTCTTCAATTATTCTTAGTAAAGAAGTCTGGCCCATCCGAACGTCAAAATGATTGTCACAAGTATCAAGCACCCAAGCATAGTAGTGATCACTAGCTACGATTACCGAGCACCCAAGCATAGAAGTACCCGCTCATCCCTAATGGACATCTTTGGAGACTATTTTTTTAAAATTAAAAGGGAACCTATCACCTTTTTCCCCCATATAAACTAAAAAAAACATCTTTAAGTTCGCTTTACATCACTTCCGTATGCTTTATCTGTGGTGGTATCAATATATAGGGGACAGCATGGCATTTTTTACATTTATTTTAGGCTATGTGCACACGGTGCGTTTTTCGCGGCGTTTTTGCGCGTTTTTCGGGTGCGTTTTTGGCCTCAAAACTGCATGACTTTGCTTCCCCAGCAAAGTCTATGAGTTTTCATTTTTGCTGTCCCCACACAGCGTTTTTTTTTCAGCTGCGTTTTTGTGGTGACCACAAAAACGCAGCATGTCAATTATTCCCGCGTTTTTCACTGCGCTTTTCATCCATTGAGTTCAATGGGATGTTGAAAGACGCAATGAGAAACGCAAATAGCTGCGTTTTGGTGCGTTTCTAAGACCAAAAACGCAGCTATAAACGCAGGAGGTGGGTAGTAAAGTGACGTGTACAGGAAGAGGATTCCTTCTGTCAGTATAGACAGAAGCGTGAATCCTCCCGGTACCGTCACCGTCGCTTCCACCTCCCGTCCTGTGCATGTCAGCTGCCGTGCGGCGCCATGTACAGGCAGGAGATGGAAGCGGCTGCGAAAACAAAAGTTAACAGTAGAAAAAAAAAAAAAAAGTTATACTCACCTGTCTGCAGACTCCCGGTGCCATGCCCGCTCCCATCTCCTCTCACGGTATCGCCACCCCCCGCTCCGGCTGTGTGCAGACGGCCGGGAAACCTCCGGCTCCGATGGATGCAGGACCTGGCGATGGATCACCTGATGCAGTCACCTGACGCATCAGGTGATCGTAAGTATCGCGATGACGCGGGCGCCCGGCCGGTATCAGCGGATGCGTCAGGAGACTTCATCCCTGATAACCGGCAGCTGCTGCAGCGATCGGACGGGATCAGACTCCCGCCCCATCGCTGCAGGAGCTGCCGGTATTCAGCACATAAGTGAGTATTATTATTTTTTTTTTTTTTTTTTTTGCGCTGATGCATCTGCTGATTGTATAAAAGTCGTTTATACAATCAGCTGCTGTGTCATGTGATTCAGGCACTTGATCCTGACACATCATCTGATCGCTTTGCCTTCCAGCAAACCGATCAGATGATATTGGATCCTGATTGGACGGCGCGGGACCCTGACCCAGGATTACTGCGGAGGGGGGCTTCTTTATTTCAATAAAGATGGAGTCACTAATTGTGTTGTGTTTTATTTCTAATAAAAATATTTTTCTGTGTGTTGTGTTTTTTTTTTATCTTTACTAGAAATTCATGGTGGCCATGTCTAATATTGGCGTGACACCATGAATTTCGGGCTTAGGGCCAGCTGATAATATACAGCTAACCCTAACTCCATTATTACCCGGCTAGCCACCCGTCACCAGGGCAGCCGGAAGAGTTGGATACAGCGCCAGAAGATGGCGCTTCTATGAAAGCGCCATTTTCTGGGGTGGCTGCGGGACTGCAATTCACAGCGGGGGTGCCCAGAAAGCATGGGCACCCTGCACTGTGGATTCCAATCCCCAGCTGCCTAGTTGTACCCGGCTGGACTCAAAAATTGGGCGAAGCCCACGTCATTTTTTTTTTAAATTATTTCATGAAATTCATGAAATAATTTAAAAAAAAAGGGCTTCCCTATATTTTTGGTTCCCAGCTGGGTACAAATAGGCAGCTGGGGGTTGGGGGCAGCCCGTACCTGCCTGCTGTACCCGGCTAGCATACAAAAATATGGCGAAGCCCATGTCATTTTTTTTTGGGGGGGGCAAAGAAATCCTGCATACAGTCCTGGAAGGAGGATGCTGAGCCTTGTAGTTCGACAGCTGCTGTCTGCTCTCCTGCATACACTATTGGATGGAGGATGCTGAGCCTTGTAGTTCGACAGCTGCTGTCTGCTCTCCTGCATGCACTATTGGATCGAGGATGCTGAGACTTGTAGTTCTGCAGCTGTCTGCTCTTCTGCATATGCTGAGCCTTGTAGTTCGACAGCTGCTGTCTGCTCTCCTGCATACACTATTGGATCGAGGATGCTGAGACTTGTAGTTCTGCAGCTGTCTGCTCTTCTGCATACACGTGCGTTTTTTGCCGCGTTTTTTCGACGCAGGTGCGTTTTTGTGCGTTTTTCGCGGCCAAAAACGCACAAAAACGCAGCGTCAAAAAAACGCAGCGTGTGCACATAGCCTAACACTGGTTTAACACTGCCAGAGAGGGTTGGGGCGCGGTCTGCCTGTAGCCAATTAGAGATGTCGGTGGGCAGGGAAAGCAGTGAATTGCTATGAGGTATAATTATTGGCCCTGGAAGTAGCGCTGCAGCCGCGGGGAGACTCGGAAGTACTGCTTTAACCCTTTTGCTTCCTTTTTTTTTTTTTTTTTAACAGTGGTCAACTACAGCCATGGCAATATTTGACATGGCTGTAATGGGCAGGGAGAAGATGGTTTTTGCCATTTGAATATTTATCGATCCTTGGCAAGATCACTGAGTTTTGCGGTAAATGTTCGGATGTCCGATCAGGCTTCGTCCAAAGATCGTATGATTTTAGCTTTTTACGATCTTTGCCGATCATCAGGATTGCTCATCTCTATGCATATTGTTCAGTACAGAATGAATTAACTGAGAATCTATCAGTCAGCTTGTTGTGACAGGGGATTTATAACAAAACATTTGGCTAAACTTTGATGTGGCCAGTGGTCATAAATCAGCACTTCACAATGAGCCAAGGGATGGATTCTGCAGCCAGCAATAGGCAGAACAACATAGATATTATAGGTGGAAAGCAGAGCACGATTGTTAATGAAACTGAAATTGCAAATTATATTGTGTGTATATTTGAATATATGTAAAAAAAACAGTCCCTGAAAGTGTCTATAAAACTTTATAACTTGTGACATGCCAGATATATAAATTGTTGGATGTCTAGATGCTGAGACACCAATCATTAAGAGAAAGTGTTAGACATGCACAGAGGGATACTCTTCATTAGGATCTTGGCACTCCAAAACTTCTGAACTGTCGCAATATTATTTATTAATTTATTTTTTATTTTTAGTATAAGAACATGTGCTTAACACGACAATGAACAAAGTGGCTTAAAGGCCATGCAGGATTATGTCAACCCACATGACACCTTTAATTGCAGTTTATTTTGTGCTGTTGTAGAATTTCTTTAAAGGGGACTGACTCCTGCAATAATGGAAAGCAAAAACCATAATCAGTCAGTAAGGTCAGCAATGTGTGACGCCCTGGCCTATCAGGTCGTCACAGGATATTGTGCAATCTGCCCTTCTGTGCAATATCCACCTCCTCCTTGGTTACGGGTCCCTAACTAATGGTGTTGCCAAAACCAGCTAATCAAAATCCTAGGAACACTCTGCACCACACCCACCAGAAACACCAGTGGACGGCCTGAGTGGAATAGGGCTGCCCACTTGGGGGGTTGGTTAAGGGGAGGTTAGGAGTGTCAGTAGGAGTGCAGTTGAATTTAGGGAGTTGAAGTAGGAGGTTGAAGTGAGGAGGTGAAGGAGAGAGGAGGTCAGGAGCCGGGCTCCTTGGAAGTAACTAGGTGACAGACGGTGGTCTGGACCTAGTAGGAGCTGGACCCCCGGTCGCAGGGGATCATGGCAAGGGGCATGGAACTGTCGAGGAGGACAGCCGGTAGCCCTGCACCATCACCGGGCTGGGACCAGGGCACAACAGGGTACGTGGACCCTAGGTCAGGGAGTAGCTCCAGGCAACCGGACAATTGACCCGACGAGAACGGAGCCTTCAAGATCCATTTTCCACCCACTCCAAAATCGGGGTACCAGCGCAACGAGGTGGATAGGACTTTCCACAAATACGGCCCAGAAAATCACAAGCGTGAAGCCTGAGAGAAAGCTCCCACAGTTACCCATACTGGGGAGCAGGACTGGGCTAGTTCCACACTACCGGGATCAACAGAGAAGTAATTGCCAGGAGGCAGGTCACGGATCACCAGGCAACTCCATCGGGGACGGGACCCGAACTACCTCCCCTCAGCGGCAGCGGTGTCCAGAACTTTGGTTTATCCAGTTATCGGTGTCAGCTTTATGGACTGTAATTAAACAAAGCACTACCGAACTTGAAAGTGATGCAAGTTTTTTTAATGTGCATGAAAAAAATGTTTTCGGTCCACAACGGACCTTCCTCAGTTGCACATTAGTGGAGTGAACTGGAGGCACATGATGGCTCATGGCAGCCCCCATGCAGCGGTGGATACCGCGCTTCACGCCATCCTGTGCCTCCAGTTCACTCCACTAATGTGCAACTGAGGAAGGTCCATTGTGGACCGAAAACGTTTTTTTCATGCAGATTAAATAAACTTGCATCACTTTCAAGTTCGGGAGTGCCTTGTTTAATTACATTGTACGGCTTTGGAACCTGAAAAGCACCCCTATTTCTCTTGACATCCCTACAAGGAAGTGCCATTTTCTTTTTTCTAGCTTTATGGACTGAGTGAGTACGAAAGTGGCCCTGCGCTCCCCACGGCACCCCCCAATGCCATCACCGAGTCCCGGGGCAGTCCCCCTACCTGTGGAGGGTCCTAACACCTGGCTGCCCCATTCCATCGCCCCCGGGTACTCCCAACTGCAGCAGTGGTACTCTCAAATTACCACAAACCACGGACGGCGTCACAAACTCTAACACATCCCCTGTAAATAACCCCCTTCGTTTGAGGAGCCACACAACTCCCCCCCCCCCCCGCCCGGGTCCGGAGACCCCTAAAGCCACCGCAGATCCGGATCTGAGCAGCCTGGCTGCTCACGCGGGGGCGGCACAATTGAAATCAAGCATTAATACGCAGTACTTTTGAGGGACATTTAGATTCTGTAGTCTGTGCTAAAGCTCTACCAGTGAGTGTCAATGAGCCAATGATGTAAACTAGACCAGACTAGCAGGGGAGGAAAAATCCAGGGCACTACTCAGCACCAACTACTCCACCTCCACTACTGAATAAACCGCACCTTGCACAGCAAAGACCCGGTGAGTGCATTATTTTCTTCTTATACCAGACTAGCAGGGATTTGCCTGTGCACACAAGACAAGCAGCACTAGGGAAGGACGGCTGCTTATCCAGGCTCTAGTGTGGCAGGTTGCTTTTCCCCTCTGGACCGTATCGTAGCTGCCCCTCGCTTCCGTCTATTCTCACAATAGTATTCTTGCCATTAGACACTTTTTAAAGCCGAGATCTCATAGTGCCATCTGCATAAGGTTTGCTATATGGAAGTGTGTGACCAGACACACCAGATTTCCATTACAAGTATAATATAAAGATATTTCTTGGCAGACTTAATCCAACTGAACTAATAACAATACTACATAATTTTTACACCCTTTTGTGGAGAGGGAACCAGGAAAAAAATAACAATTCTGGTGCTCTTTTTTCAGTCTTTGGTGAATAAGTAAGAAATAACTAAAATCCTATTACATTACCAACTTGTAGAATTAAAGCATTTTCACTATTCACTTTTTAGTTTTTACAAAGATTCTTTGTACATTTTAAAACATTTTTTTCCCTAAAAAAAAACTTTTTTTGTTTTACAAAGAAACTCTAATGCAGGCATTGCTTCCATAATGCACCACACTATTTACTGTATGTACTGCAGTGTATTATGTGTGCATATCGGTATTTTACTGATGTGTGCGTTATTATGACTTCCTGTTCTCTGTTTTTCCTTGTAATATAGTCCTGGCCGAAAGTGTTGGCACTCTTGAAATAGTTCCAGAAAATAAATTATTTCACTCATAAAATTATTGAAATTACACGTGTTTTATTATACACGTTTATTTCCTTTGTATTGGAATAACACAAAAAAAACAACATAAAAAATGGCAAATGGACATAATTTCATACAAAACTTCAAAAAATGGTCCAGACAAAATTGTTGGCGACCTCAACTTAATATTTTGTTGCATACCATTTGGAATAAATAACTGCAATCAATCGCTTCCTAAAACCAGCAATAAGAAACACCTGTCAACTGGAATTTTGGACTCTTGTTTTGGAAACTATTCCAGGTCTTTCATATTTGAAGCTGCCTTCTCCCAACAGCAATTTTAAGATCTCTCCACAGATATCAATAACATTTAGATCCGGACTCATTGCTGCCACTTCAGAACTCTCCAGCTTTTTGTTTCCATCCATTTCTGGGGTCGTCTTGAAATATGTTTGAGGTTAATGTCCTACTGAAAAGTAGTAGGAATAAAGATGGGCTCAACCGTTATATATGGGAGGTGCTTGAAGGAAAAGTCTACAGATACTGTGATCAATCCCAAGCACTCAATCAGACAAAAATAATGCAAATAAAGGATTTTTATTTGTGGATTATAAGCAAAAAGAAAAATGCCACTACCGATAGAGCAAAGCCAAGCCAACGTTTTGGCCTATGTTAGGCCTTTGTCAAGGTCTTGCCTATAAGAAATAATAAAGATTATTTTACACACCTGTGGTGTGTGTAAGGAGTGGGTGTGACTGACTCAGTGGGAAGGAAGAGATGACATATGTAACTCCTAACAGGGGATGTATTGATGGAGTAGGGGAATGGAGCGATAGGGAAGTATGAGGGGAAGGTATGAGGGTGGTAAATCGCTATTGATCAGAAATGTTATGGAAACGTTTCTGATCAATAGCGATTTACACACCACATAGGCCCACCCCCTAGTCTGACGTCTCACACTCAGATCTGCCCTGTCCATGTTCCCTTATCCCGCCCCCTTGATGACCTGGCGCGCACGCGCATACAGCACACACATATACTGCCCATCTTTAGTTACGTCCTCTCCCCTCGGGTGACGAGACGCGCATGCGCAGACGCGCGCCCGCGTCACCACTGACGTCATGCGCGCCTGCGCAGTGACACCCGTGACTCACACCCGGAAGTGGCACTCACTTTAAAAAGCCGCTCCGCTGCATACAACAGCGCCACATGCCTCCTGCCTGTTCCTCTGGGACCCTGTCCCCATTCCACGTGCCCTGAAGGTAAACCTATGCCACATTGCACTCTCTGCTGTCTAACTATATACATGCTTTTTGAACTATATATATGCTTTTGGCTCTGTGGTGTACAGTCACTTAGCATTTTACCTTGTTTCTCCCTTAGGCACTTCCTCTACCTCTCCATTAGCCCTATGCTTCTCCCTGACTCTGGGTATGTTATATATTTTTCATATGACCTTATGCCTGGCTTGTAATTCCTATATGCCGCTTCACTAGGTCTTAACAGAAACCTGTATATCGCCGTCTCCACGTCTGCTCAAACCTAATATATGCTTGATTATATCAACATTACAATGGCTCCTTACTAGCCTTTTCAGTGTCTAGTCTGATATCTTCTCCTGGTTTTTGCCCTCTGAATACACATTATCAGTATGATGTCTATTTCTCTTACCATTTGTGATTATTGATCAAAATATTGATCTAAATGCTGTCCTTCTGACACTGTCCCACTAGAGGTCGGTCTGTGTTAATGTTTATGTTGTGCCCTTATAACATTGTCACTTGCCAACCACTGGTATACTTACCCCTGATCTACGGTTATACCAGCGCATGCTTGTGCTTGCTATATGTTTTGCTTACACTGTACCTGTGGTGCTTAAATATATCTTTTCTTTTATGTAGTAAACCGCGCCTGAAAAGTAAAAACGCCCTACCCATGGTACATTCCTCGGACATTTAACTCGTCCATACTCTCTGGTCTCTCACAAACGTACGTGTATATACAGTATTTGTAAATATGTACATTTTTGTTACTATGTGTCACTTTTGCTATGTAAAATAATCTTTATTATTTCTTATAGGCAAGACCTTGACAAAGGCCTAACATAGGCCGAAACGTTGGCTTGGCTTTGCTCTATCGGTAGTGGCATTTTTCAATTTGCTTATAAACCACAAATAAAAATCCTTTATTTGCATTATTTTTGTCTGATTGAGTGCTTGGGATTGATCACAGTATCTGTAGACTTTTCCTTCAAGCATCTCCCATATATAACGGTTGAGCCCATCTTTATTCCTACTACTTAACTTATTGTTTATGCTGGCGCTCCTGTATAGCACCCCTAATGTCTCTCCCAACGCTTTCGTATAGTAATGATCAAGCTGCGACTGTCCTAGCTGGGATATCTGCGACTAATCAGTTCCTCACTATACCTACGGAGGAACTCCGCACCAGGGACTACCTGAAGGAGTTGAAGCGGCAAACGTCGCTGGGAATTCATGCAGTGACCCTTGCGGAGTATCACCGAGCTCAGCGTATCCCCAGGGGACTTAGGGTCCCTTTAAGGCCAACCCTTTTTGCTGATAATCCCACATACTGTGACCAATTCGAGGGTATCCTCAATAAGTGTTCTCTTGATATCATTATACTAACATTGGATTATTTGCAAAAAGAAATCAACACTGTTGATGCCAACATCAAAACTATAGAGGAACAGCAGTCCCAGACGCTCCCAGCTACGGATTTTTCTACACTGAAAACTAACAACTAGGAGATCATCACAGATTTCCGCCAGACCCTTCAGACCCGCTAACGCTCGAAATCTATCCGTCATCAGGACGATTACCTGAAGAATCGAGTTTACAAATGGCGCACCTCCTCACTTCCTTCGTAGCGCAGACCTTCCCATCGAGGCAATTATACAAGTGCCTACAGCACGGACAGCGATCAGAGTTACTCTGGTCCCTCCTCTTCTTCTTTTTTAGGCACCGGCCCACAAACAAGAGGCAAAACAGGAGGGGCAAGAAACAGGGTTCCAGCACACAGAATAACCACGCGGTCACAGGTAAGGAGAATATCATATATAACATCTCCTCTCTAACACTCACACCCAAAGAAACTCAGGTTTTACAGAAAGGTCTCACTTTCTGTCCCACACCCCCTCTCAATACCTTTACCTTAAAACAGGAACTCAATCGATTCTTCAGAAATCTTCGACTGAAAGCCTACTTCTCCACTCTCCACAGTTCTTCCAATACCAACCTTGTGGCCTCCACAACAGATTCCTGTTCATCAACCTCCCTCACTCTACGTGAATTGAGCCTCAGTAACCCAAGCACTTTTCAACCCCCGAGACACTACCACCCAATCGAAACCTACATTTCCTTGGTCACACGTGACATTGATAAAATCAAAACTGACAATGGACACGGACGCAATGGACACGGACGCATGCACCTTCGCCACAACATGAATAGTGACGAATCTAGAGCCCTCTTCGCACTTAAAAACAACCCCCATCTAGTCATAAAACCTGCATACAAAGGTGGCGCCATCATCGTCCTTGACAAATCCTATTACATGACCGAGATTAAGAACCAGCTCAGTGACGCTACAACCTACACTTCAATCCCACGGGACCCCACTGCGACCATTCGCTCTATCATCCAGGACCTCGTCAACTTCTACTCCAACAACGCCACAATAGACAATAAATTATCCAGTTTCCTAACCAACAATCACCCCATCACACCCGTATTTTACACCCTCCCTAAGATACACAAAAACCTCATCTCTCCCCCCGGCCGGCCAATCGTTGCCTCAACAGACTCCATTCTATCACCACTAGCCCATACCCTGGAAAAAATATTAACACCTCTCATTCCTAACACTCTTTCATTCCTGAAGGACACCACCCATTTTCTACAAACACTATCTAATGCCAATTCTCTCACAAAAAACTGTTTCTTGGTCACCATGGACGTAACCAGCCTCTACATCAGCATTGATCATCACGGGGGCCTCCAAGCCGTACAATGGTTCCTCAATAAATACACCGATTTTGACAACTTAAAGAAACAGTTTTGTTTGGACGTCCTAAAAGTGGTCCTGGAGAATAATTTCTTTCTCTTTGTGGACACTTTCTACATACAGCGGAAAGGGACCGCTATGGGATCCAATGTAGCGCCCCCGTACGCTAATATCTATATGGCCAAATTTGAGGAGGATTTTGTCTATCCTCACCCACTTTTCTCTGGCAACAGCCCCCTTTGGAAACGATATATCGACGATATATTTTTTATCTGGACCGGCAACGAGGAATCACTTATTGAATTGTTCAACGGTATCAACACCGCTTCTCCCAACATCTCATTCACCCTGCACTACGATCATGATTCCATAAATTTTCTGGACACTCTCGTCATCAGGGACTCCGACGGTAAAATATCTACCGACATCTACACCAAACCCACCGACAAAAACAGTCTTGTTTTATACAGCAGCTGCCACCCAAGGCATATAAAAAAATCTCTGCCTATCTCTCAACACTGTAGAGTGGACAGAATTGTTTCCAACCCCATAACTTGTAAACTCCGACACCAGGAAATGAGCACCAAATTCCTAGTCAGGGACTACCCCCACCACATTGCATTCAATACCACTCCTACACGCAATCCAGAACCCCACAAGGATCCACGGATACCATTTGTCAACACCTACCATCCGTTCTCCCCGTCCTTCAGTCAGGTCATCAAAAAACACTGGTCAATTCTTGGCAGTGCATACCCGGACATCACAGAGTTTCAACAACCACCACTGATCTGTCATAAACGCCCCTGTAACATCAGGGACACCTTAGTTCGAGCCAACATTGGCTCTTCCATGAGCAAAGACAGACAATGCTTTCTGGCTACACCACGCAAGGGAACATTCCCATATCTCCATTGTGTCCAATGCTCTAATGTCACCAAGGGCGAATACTTTTCTAATCCAAGAACTGGCAAGCAGTACCCCATCAAAGACTTCTACACCTGTGACACCAATTTTGTGGTGTACCTTATCAAATGTCCCTGCGGTCTCGGATATGTTGGGGAGACCACCCAACATATCCGAGACCGCATCAGTAAACATAAGTCTACCATACGCTGCGGCCAGACTATGCTTCCCATTCCAGCACATTTTTCCGCTAGAGGACATTCAGTGTCTCAACTTAGGTTTCAGGTGCTCGAACATGTCCCATTGCCCAGAAGGGGCGGAAACAGGGTTTAAATCCTCCGGGACTGTGAGGCTTATTGGATACACACATTACAAACTCTTGAACCATTAGGCATGAATAGGGAGTACGAAACAAGTTATTAATCTTTATGATGTGTTGCTTCTTTACACATGTAGGGATTTGTGTATGTGATTATATACTTTAACTTGCATATCCTGTATACCCAGCAGTCTTAACCCATTTTCTCTCTTACAGAGGTACTGACCACCCTTCTCACTTTCAGGATCCAATTCTCACACCACTCCTATAGGTACCACCTTTTCACAAGGTAGCATCTCTAACCTCTTTCTTTCCAGGTTCCCGCTCCTCCAGGTCCACATACCTGTCAAACCCAGTACCTCTCATTTTTCAGTTTCACACACTCCCTCTCCCTTTTCCCCCCTTCCCACCACCCCCCCCCTAGACACACATCTACCCTTTCCATAACGTTTCTGATAAATAGCGATTTACCACCCTCATACCTTCCCCTCATACTTCCCTATCGCTCCATTCCCCTACTCCATCAATACATCCCCTGTTAGGAGTTACATATATCATCCCTTCCTTCCCACTGAGTTAGTCACACCCACTCCTTACACACACCACATAGGCCCACCCCCTAGTCTGACGTCTCACACTCAGATCTGCCCTGTCCATGTTCCCTTATCCCGCCCCCTTGATGACCTGGCGCGCATGCGCATACAGCACACACATATGCTGCCCATCCTTAGTTACGTCCTCTCCCCTCGGGTGACGCGACGCGCGCCCGCGTCACCACTGACGTCATGCGCGCCTGCGCAGTGACACCCGTGACTCACACCCGGAAGTGGCACTCACTTTAAAAAGCTGCTCCGCTGCATACAACAGCGCCACACGCCTCCTGCCTGTTCCTCTGGGACCCTGTCCCCATTCCACGTGCCCTGAAGGTAAACCTATGCTACATTGCACTCTCTGCTGTCTAACTATATACATGCTTTTTGAACTATATATATGCTTTTGGCTCTGTGGTGTACAGTCACTTAGCATTTTACCTTGTTTCTCCCTCAGGCACTTCCTCTACCTCTCCATTAGCCCTATGCTTCTCCCTGACTCTGGGTATGTTATATATTTTTCATATGACCTTATGCCTGGCTTGTAATTCCTATATGCCGCTTCACTAGGTCTTAACAGAAACCTGTATATCGCCGTCTCCACGTCTGCTCAAACCTAATATATGCTTGATTATATCAACATTACAATGCCTCCTTACTAGCCATTTCAGTGTCTAGTCTGATACCTCCTCCTGGTTTTTGCCCTCTGAATACACATTATCAGTATGATGTCTATTTCTCTTACCATTTGTGATTATTGATCAAAATATTGATCTAAATGCTGTCCTTCTGACACTGTCCCACTAGAGGTCGGTCTGTGTTAATGTTTATGTTGTGCCCTTATAACATTGTCACTTGCCAACCACTGGTATACTTACCCCTGATCTACGGTTATACCAGCGCACGCTTGTGCTTGCTATATGTTTTGCTTACACTGTAACTGTGGTGCTTAAATATATCTTTTCTTTCATGTAGCAAACCGCGCCTGAAAAGTAAAAACGCCCTACCCATGGTACATTCCTCGGACGTTTAACTCGTCCATACTCTATGGTCTCTCACAAACGTACGTGTATATACAGTATTTGTAAATATGTAAATTTTTGTTACTATGTGTCACTTTTGGTGTGTAAAATAATCTTTATTATTTCTTATAGGAAAGACCTTGACAAAGGCCTAACATAGAGCAAAGCCAAGCCAACGTTTCGGCCTATCGGTAGTGGCATTTTTCTTTTTGCTTATAATCCACAAATAAAAATCCTTTATTTGCATTATTTTTGTCTGATTGAGCGCTTGGGATTGATCACAGTAATGTCCTGCTGGAAGACCCAAAACCCAAGACGCAAAACCAGCTTTGTGACACTGGGCCCTACATTGCCATCCAAAATCTTTTGGTCCTCTTCAGATTTCATTATGCCTTGCACACAGTCAAGTCGCCCAGTGCCAGAGGCAGCAAAACAACCCCAAAATGTCTATGAACCGACACCATATTTGACTGTAGGTAGGGTGTTTTTTTATTTGTAGGCCTCATTCCATTTTCAGAAACCAATTTAGAAAGACAATGAACAATAAGATCAAGAAGTACAAAAAAAAATCCAATGGCAAGAACAAATAATTTTATTAGGGACTAGTAATGGGCGAACCCGAACTGTAAAAGTCCAGATCCGCATGGTTTCAAAGGTGCCCGGGTGGCAGACCCGGGCCTGGGATTCCGGACAGGAGCGTCTCAGCTGCATAGAAATACATGCAGCCAACAAGCTTCTGTCAGGAGTGTGCGGCCGTGCCGGGTGTTGCAATGTGAGACTCATGTGAGTCATATGGCTTGTGTGATCGCACCCATATACCGAGTGTATAACTGCAGGAACTGTCGCCTCTGATCTTGGGTATCTGTACCTCCCTCATATATTCTATATAATGAATGTATAACTGCTAGAGCTGGCGCTGCTGATCTCGGGGTTCTGTACCTCCCTGGTATGTTTTGTATACTGGGTGTATAACTGCAGGAGCTGGTGCCGCTGATCTTGGGAGTCTGTACCTCCCTGATATATAGAACATATATAGAAAGTATGTGTGCACTAGATTTCAGCACCAAATTTAAACTTCCTGGAAGAAAAAACAGTTTTATTGCATTTTTGGGCCAAGAGATGCTAATTTGTTGATGACGTTTTGACACTATATTGATGCACCCAATGTACACCTCCTGGCAAAAAAAAAACGCACCAAAATCACATCAGGTATGATGCGGTAGTGATGTGATTTTTTTTTTTTTTTCTGCCAAGAGGTGTAGAATGGGTGCGGGAATATGGTGTTAAAATTTCAGCACAAAAGCTGCATCTCTTGGTAAAAAAAAATGCGTTTTTCTGCCATGAGATGCAGGTGAGTTAACTGAGTTTAAACAGGTCATCAAAGGTCCTCTGAGGTCAGGTTACCTGCGGTCACAGGTGGGAACCTCCCGCTGTGACTGCAAATAACTGGAGTTACATCACCGCTGATCTCTGTAGCTCATTCATTCTCTGGAGCTCACAGCGGGCAGTCATGTTCTATGGCGTTCACTGTGGGGTTCAGATGTAGCAGAGCTGAATCATCGTGGGACCTCGTGTGGATTAAATAGGACCTCAGGGGTATTTTGGGGTTAATGAAGTGGTGAAAGAGGTTGCTTTTTGTCTTTTACTCCAAATAAGGGTACCATCTCACTAAACGATGTACCAGCGACTCCGACCACGATATGACCTGGTCGCTACATGGTCGCTGGTGAGCTGTCAATCAGGCAGATCTCACCAGTGACCAGTGACCAGCCCCCAGCCACCAGCGACGCGTGGAAGCGATGCTGCGCTTGGTAACTAAGGTAAATATCGGGTAACCAAGCAAAGCGCTTTGCTTGGTTACCTGATATTTACCTTGGTTACCAGCGCACACCGCTTAGCGCTGGCTCCCTGCACTCGTAGCCAGAGTACACATCGGGTTAATAAGCAAACCGCTTTGCTTATTTACCCGATGTGTACTCTGGCTACATGTGCAGGGAGCAGGGAGCTGGCACTGGCAGCCTGAGAGCGGCGTACGCTAGTAACCAAGGTAAATATCGGGTAACCAAGCAAAGCGTTATGCTTGGTTACCCGATGTGTACCTTGGTTACCAGCGTCTGCAGCTGTTAGAAGCCGGCTCGATGCACATTCAGATCGTTGCTCTCTCGCTGTCAAACACAGCGATGTGTGCTTCACAGCGGGAGAGCAACATCCAAAAAATGAACCAGAGCAGTGTGTAACGAGCAGCGATTTCACAGCAGGAGCCAGATCGCTGCTCAGTGTCACACACAGCGAGATTGCTAATGAGGTCACTGGTGCGTCACAAAAACCGTGACTCAGCAGCAATCTCGCTAGCGATCTCGCTATGTGAGAAGTACCCCTAAAGGAATTTTTTTTGGTGTTTGTGTTTATTTACTTTCAGTTACAGATTAGTGATGGGGTGTCATAGATGCTGCCATCACTAATCCAGGACTTAGTAGCTGCTTTGGGCTGCCATTTACTCATTATTACCCCAATTGCCACCGCACCAGGGCAATTGGGAAAGTGACAATTCCGGGTGGATGGAGGCTGAAATTTTTAGGCTGGCCTTTATTTTTGTAGTGCATCAAAATTGGAGGGAACCACACGTCAGTTTTTTTAATCATTTTTTAAAATAGTTTAAAAAAAACCCTCCTCTTAGGCCGGAGTCACACTTGCGAGGGACTATCACGAGTTTTGCATCGCATCACCCAGCACGACCGCACACTCTCCTAACAGGAGCAGGTTGGCTGCATGTATTTCTATGCAGCTGCACGCTCGTCTCCAGAGAGCGTCAGGCCATGCTGGGGGATGTGATGCGAGACTCGCGCAAGTCCCTCACAAGTGTGACTCTGGCTTTGTTTTGATACAAATCCAAGATAAAGCCCGACAGCTGGCAGCTGCAGCCTGTAACCGTGGGCTTTATATGTGCTGGTATCAGAATACGGGGATCCTATGCCAATTGTTTTATTTATTCATTTATTTTTATACCATGATAATGATCCATAGATATTTGCATTGGTTTCCCCGCCCACCAACCGTCCTGGCTTCTGTGAGTGGTTGCACTCAGCTGACACGTTGCCACTCAGGGTGGGAGCGAATCTAACTTCAACCAATTACACGCGTCGGTGGGCAGGTAAAGCAATCAATATTCAATAAGGGTTAATTGTTAGCTCTGTAAGGCCCCCTTCACACGTCCGTGAAAATCACGCACGTATTTCTCGGATGTGTCAAAGGTGCGTGTTCCCCTCCGTGTGCCGTGTTTATCTTACTACGTGTGTTCTCCGTGTGTTATACGTAATAACACACGGAGAACGGAAAGCCCCGCCTTACCTGATTCTTCCCGAGCTGTCTGTGGTGCTCACTGACAGTGTCCGGCACAGGCCACGCCCCGCTGATGCTGTTTCCGGACCCCAGTGAAGACGATGCATTGTTCAAATTCACTGGGGGACGGATGCCAAGTGACAGCCGCGCAAAGACTGCAGGGCTCGTGGAGGTGAGTGGTTTTTTTTTGTTTTTTTTTAAATGACACGTGTGTTTCTCCGGCGCATGTCACGTGGGCCCGCATCCACACCACTTCTGTGTGGTACGTGTGCGGGCCCGTGCTGCCGGAGAAACACGGACATGCATCCGTGTGGAGCACATGGGCTCACGTGTGCTCTACAAGGAGGCACAGGCCAATGGCTGCACACGTGCGTGCACATAAACCCATTGATGTTAATGGGTTTACGTGTACCCGTGTCTCCGGTACATGCAGGAACGGACCTAGTACGTACGGAGACACGTGCGTGTGAAGGGGGCCTAAGGGAAAGCATGACCTGGAAGTAGCTTGCTGCCATGATGCATCTTCGCAGAGTACGCCGTGCGCGCTCCTACCCCCCTATCCCTCCTACAACATTTTTAATCTCCGGATTCTGGTGCCCATAGACTTATATGGGTACTGGATCTGGATTATTTTTTAAATTTCGCAGGGACCCGCCGGCGGTCCTGGTTTTCTGCCAGTTTGCCCATCTCTATTAGGGACATAAATAAATATGTGGTAGCAAAAAACAGAGTGGTACCTACACAATGTATTAAATGGTAATATTAAAATCACCCATCTATATATATAATTGCTCTCTGTCTGTCCAAGAAATTACGTCATACGCTGAAACTGCCTAAACCACGCCCACACAGCTCCAACAGGCCGAACACCCCCACAAACCCACCCCTCTCTCCAGGGCTGTATTTTGCCTTCGTGCTGCCCTAGGCACTTTAAGTGGTCGCGCCCCTTAGTGACAACGTAAAACTGAGTTTTCGCACACGACATCTGTTTAAGGCAGATCTACTCTGTAGCACACTTTAAAAAGTATCAATAAGAAACGAACCCCCCCCCCCCCAATGGGAATCACCACAGGCACATCAAAACATAGCATGAGTATAAAATATTCCCACCACACCGTCCCCACTTATATACTGTGACTGTGACACTGCCCCTAATAAACACCACACTGCCCTCCCTTATAAACTACTGTATATCCACCACACCTTCCTCGATTATGAAATATGATCTGTACATTGTGAGGAGGGAGCAGCATGATGTGAGGACAATGTCCCATGCATGCTGCCCCCTCCTCACAATGTCCCATGCATGCTGCCCCCTCCTCACAATGTCCCATGCATGCTGCCCCCTCCTCACAATGTCCCATGCATGCTGCCCCCTCCTCACAATGTCCCATGCATGCTGCTCCCTCGTCACAATGTCCCATGCATGCTGCTCCCTCCTCACAATGTCCCATGCTTGCTGCCCCCTCCTCACAATGTCCCATGCATGCTGCCCCCTCCTCACAATGTCCCATGAATGCTGCCCCCTCCTCACAATGTCCCTTGCATGCTGCCCCCTCCTCACAATGTCCCATGCATGTTGCCCCCTCCTCACAATGTCCCATGCATGCTGCTCCCTCCTCACAATGTCCCTTGCATGCTGCCCCCTCCTCACAATGTCCCTTGCATGCTGCCCCCTCCTCACAATGTCCCATGCATGCTGCCCCCTCCTCACAATGTCCCATGCATGCTGCCCCCTCCTCACAATGTCCCATGCATGCTGCCCCCTCCTCACAATGTCCCATGCATGCTGCTCTCTCCTCACAATGTCCCATGCATGCTGCCCCCTCTTCACAATGTCCCATGCATGCTGCTCCCTCCTCACAATGTCCCATGCATGCTGCCCCTCCTCACAATGTCCCATGCATGCTGCTCCCTCCTCACAATGTCTCATGCATGCTGCCCCCTCCTCACAATGTCTCATGTATGCTGCTCCCTCCTCACAATGTCCCATGAATGCTGCTCCCTCCTCACAATGTCTCATGCATGCTGCCCCCTCCTCACAATGTCTCATGTATGCTGCTCCCGCCTCACAATGTCCCATGCATGCTGCTCCCTCCTCACAATGTCCCATGCATGCTGCTCCCTCCGCACAATGTCTCATGCTTGATGCTCCCTCCTCACAATGTCCCATGCATGCTGCTCCTTCCTCACAATGTCCCATGCATGCTGCTCCCTCCTCACAATGTCTCATGCATGCTGCCCCCTCCTCAGTGTCCCATGCATGCTGCCCCCTTCTCACAATGTCCCATGCATGCTGCCCCCTCCTCACAATGTCTCATGCATGCTGCCCCCTCCTCAGTGTCCCATGCATGCTGCCCCCTTCTCACAATGTCCCATGCATGCTGTCCCTCTCCATGAGCTCCTAATGCTGCCTTCCTCTTTTCCATAATGAGACCTTCATGTTGCCCCACTCATGCTAAGACCACCACACTAACGCTTATGCTGAGACCCCCCACACACACACTACCCCACTCTTGATATTGACTCCCCTACATTGCTCCACTCCATACTGATCCCACACATGCTGCCCCTTCTTCACAATGAGCTCCCAATGCTGCCCCCTCTTATTCTGAGTCCTTACACTCCCCCCACCCAATCGATTTTGTCATTGCACTATCCCTCATCCCTTGTCCTCTGTCTCTAGCATTAGCCCCTCTCTCCCACTCCCCCAGCATCAGCCTCTCTCCCCCAGCATCAGCCTCTATCTTCCCTCAGCATCAGCCTCTCTTCCCCAGTCTCAGCCTTTGCCTCCCCCCAGCCTCAGCCTGCCCCAGTCTCCGCCTCAGCCTCCCTCCAGTCTCAGCCTCAGCCTCCCTCAAGTCTCAGCCTCAGCCTCCCTCCAGTCTCAGCCTCAGCCTCCCTCCAGCCTCCCCCCAGTCTCTGCCTCTGCCTCCCTCCAGCCTCCCCCCCAGTCTTTGCCTCTGCCTCCCTCCAGCCTCCCCCCAGTCTCAGCCTCCCTCCAGTCTCAGCCTCAGCCTCCCTCCAGCCTCCCCCCAGTCTCAGCCTCAGTCTCCCTCCAGTCTCCCCCCAGTCTCAGCCTCCCTCCAGTCTCAGCCTCTGCCTCCCTCAAGTCTCAGCCTCAGCCTCCCTCCAGTCTCAGCCTCAGCCTCCCTCCAGCCTCCCCCCAGTCTCTGCCTCTGCCTCCCTCCAGCCTCCCCCCAGTCTCTGCCTCTGCCTCCCTCCAGCCTCCCCCCAGTCTCAGCCTCAGCCTCCCTCCAGTCTCAGCCTCAGCCTCCCTCCAGCCTCCCCCCAGTCTCAGCCTCAGTCTCCCTCCAGCCTCCCCCCAGTCTCAGCCTCCCTCCAGTCTCAGCCTCTGCCTCCCTCCAGCCTCCCCCAGTCTCTGCCTCTGCCTCCCTCCAGCCTCCCCCCAGTCTCTGACTCTGCCTCCCTCCAGCCTCCCCCCAGTCTCTGCCTCTGCCTCCCTCCAGCCTCCCCCCCAGTCTCTGCCTCTGCCTCCCTCCAGCCTCCCCCCAGTCTCTGCCTCTGCCTCCCTCCAGCCTCCCCCCAGTCTCAGCCTCTGCCTCTCTCCAGCCTCCCCCAGTCTCAGCCTCTGCCTCCCTCCAGCCTCTTCCCAGTCTCTGCCTCTGCCTCCCTCCAGCCTCCCCCCAGTCTCTGCCTCTGCCTCCCTCCAGCCTCCCCCAGTCTCAGCCTCTGCCTCCCTCCAGCCTCCCCACAGTCTCAGCCTCTGCCTCCCTCCAGCCTCCCCCCAGTCTCAGCCTCAGCCTCCCTCCAGTCTCAGCCTCTGCCTCCCTCCAGCCTCCCCCCAGTCTCTGCCTCTGCCTCCCTCCAGCCTCCCCCCAGTCTCAGCCTCTGCCTCTCTCCAGCCTCCCCCAGTCTCAGCCTCTGCCTCCCTCCAGCCTCTTCCCAGTCTCTGCCTCTGCCTCCCTCCAGCCTCCCCCCAGTCTCTGCCTCTGCCTCCCTCCAGCCTCCCCCAGTCTCAGCCTCTGCCTCCCTCCAGCCTCCCCACAGTCTCAGCCTCTGCCTCCCTCCAGTCTCAGCCTCTGCCTCCCTCCAACCTCCCCCCAGTCTCAGCCTCTGCCTCTCTCCAGTCTCAGCCTCTGCCTCCCTCCAGCCTCCCCCCAGTCTCAGCCTCTGCCTCTCTCCAGTCTCAGCCTCTGCCTCCCTCCAGCCTCCCCACAGTCTCAGCCTCTGCCTCCCTCCAGTCTCAGCCTCTGCCTCCCTCCAACCTCCCCCCAGTCTCAGCCTCTGCCTCTCTCCAGTCTCAGCCTCTGCCTCCCTCCAGCCTCCCCCCAGTCTCAGCCTCTGCCTCCCTCCAGTCTCAGCCTCTGCCTCCCTCCAGTCTCTACCTCTGCCTCACTCCAGCCTCCCCCCAGTCTCTGCCTCTGCCTCCCTCCAGCCTCCCCCCAGTCTCAGCCTCTGCCTCCCTCCAGCCTCCCCCCAGTCTCTGCCTCTGCCTCCCTCCAGCCTCCCCCCAGTCTCTGCCTCTGCCTCCCTCCAGCCTCCCCCCAGTCTCTGCCTCTGCCTCCCTCCAGCCTCCCCCCAGTCTCAGCCTCTGCCTCCCTCCAGCCTCCCCCCAGTCTCAGCCTCTGCCTCTCTCCAGCCTCCCCCCAGTCTCAGCCTCTGCCTCCCTCCAGCCTCCCCCCAGTCTCTGCCTCTGCCTCCCTCCAGCCTCCCCCCAGTCTCTGCCTCTGCCTCCCTCCAGCCTCCCCCAGTCTCAGCCTCTGCCTCCCTCCAGCCTCTCCACAGTCTCAGCCTCTGCCTCCCTCAGTCTCAGCCTCTGCCTCCCTCCAACCTCCCCCCAGTCTCAGCCTCTGCCTCCCTCCAGCCTCCCCCAGTCTCTGCCTCTGCCTCCCTCCAGCCTCCCCCCAGTCTCTGCCTCTGCCTCCCTCCAGCCTCCCCACAGTCTCAGCCTCTGCCTCCCTCCAGTCTCAGCCTCTGCCTCCCTCCAACCTCCCCCCAGTCTCAGCCTCTGCCTCTCTCCAGTCTCAGCCTCTGCCTCCCTCCAGCTTCCCCCCAGTCTCAGCCTCTGCCTCCCTCCAGTCTCAGCCTCTGCCTCCCTGCAGTCTCTGCCTCTGCCTCCCTCCAGCCTCCCCGCAGCCTCTGCCTCCCTCCAGCCTCCCCCCAGTCTCAGCCTCTGCCTCCCTCCAGCCTCTTCCCAGTCTCTGCCTCTGCCTCCCTCCAGCCTCCCCCCAGTCTCTGCCTCTGCCTCCCTCCAGCCTCCCCCCAGTCTCTCCCTCTGCCTCCCTCCAGTCTCCCCCCAGTCTCAGCCTCTGCCTCCCCCCAGCCTCCCCCCAGTCTCTGCCTCTGCCTCCCTCCAGCCTCCCCCCAGTCTCAGCCTCTGCCTCTCTCCATCCTCCCCCAGTCTCAGCCTCTGCCTCCCTCCAGCCTCCCCCCAGTCTCTGCCTCTGCCTCCCTCCAGCCTCCCCCCCAGTCTCTGCCTCTGCCTCCCTCCAGCCTCCCCCAGTCTCAGCCTCTGCCTCCCTCCAGCCTCCCCACAGTCTCAGCCTCTGCCTCCCTCCAGTCTCAGCCTCTGCCTCCCTCCAGCCTCCCCCCAGTCTCAGCCTCTGCCTCTCTCCAGTCTCAGCCTCTGCCTCCCTCCAGCCTCCCCCCAGTCTCAGCCACTGCCTCCCTCCAGTCTCAGCCTCTGCCTACCTCCAGCCTCCCCCCAGTCTCAGCCTCTGCCTTCCTCCAGCCTCCCCCCAGTCTCAGCCTCTGCCTCCCTCCAGCCTCCCCCCAGTCTCAGCCTCTGCCTCCCTCCAGTATCTGCCTTTGCCGCCTCCCCCCCCCGCATGCGCAGATCTCTGGTCTGCATTAGAGACACTCCCACGCTCCTTATGAATCCACTTACCTGCTCCAGTGCCCGCCGCCATCTTCCTGGCTCACGTGAGTATCCTCTTCTGACACCGGCTTCCATCACGGCGTCCTCCACGGCGTCCTGCTGTGAGCTCTGCATGTGACGTCCACACAGCAGTGGACGCAGCACAGAGGAAGGAGCTGATTGGCGCGCGCCTGTGACCCCGGAAGTGCAGGCGCCGGCAGTTCCGGGGTCAATCAGCTCCCTGTGCTCGGCGGCCACAAAAAAAAAAAATGTAAAAAAAAAAAAAAAAAAAAAATTTTTTTTTTTTTTTTTTTTTTTTTTTGCTGCCAGAAGGTGCCGCCCCTCACAATCTGCCGCCCTAGGCACCGGACCACGGGTGCCTAATGGTAAATACGGCCCTGCCTCTCTCCACTTCACCCTATCAGCAGCGGCCCTGCATCACATCCCCCACACACCCACACCTTACTCTACCCACAGCCAATTAGTAGCGACGACTGCTCAATTAGGACACGCTCACTCGCCGAAACCCTGACAACGTCATGACGCAGCCGGCGGACAGGTACAAGGGACACCGCCATGGAAGCTCCCTACACCCGACGTGATGGAGCACTGTGGGCTCTTTCACTCTTGCGTAGTGCGGCATCCGTAACAATGCATTGTGTGATGCATGTGATGGATGCCGCCCCCATCACCACTGCACACATCGGCACTATCACTCCCATCATTACTGCACACATCAGCACTACCGCTCCCATCATCACCGCACATACACCGGCACTACTGCACCCATCATCACTGCACATACACCGGCACTACTGCTCCCGTTATAACTGCACATACACCGGCACTACCGCTCCCATCATCACTGCACATACACCGGCACTACCGCTCCCATCTTCACCGCACATACAGCAGCCCTACTGCACCCATCATCACCGCACACACCCTGGCACTACCGCACCCATCATCACCGCACACACCCAAGCACTTCCGCACCCATCATCACCGCACACACCCCGGAACTAACGCTCACATTATCACCGCACATACACCGGCACTACCACCCCCATCATCACTGCACATACACCAGCACTACCGCTCCCATCCGCACCGCACATACACCAGCACTACCGCACCCATCATCACCGCACACACCCCGGAACTAACGCTCACATTATCACCGCACATACACCGGCACTACCGCTCCCATCCGCACCACACATACACCAACACTACCGCTCCCATCCACACCGCACATACACCAGCACTACCGCTCCCATCCTCACCGCACATACACCGGCACTACCGCTCTCATCCTCACCGCACATACACCGGCACTACCGCACCCATCATCACCGCACATACACCGGCACTACCGCTCCCATCATCACCGCTCATACACCGGCACTACTGCACCCATTATCACCGCACATACACCGGCACTACCGCTCTAATCATCACCGCACATACACCGGCACTACCGCTCCGATGATCACCGCACTACCGCACCCAACATCACCGCACATACACCAGCACTACCGCACCCAACATCACCGCACATACACCACCACTACCGCACCCAACATCACCGCACATACACCGCAGCACTACCACCCCCATCATCACCGCACATACACCAGTACTACTGCACCCATCATCACCGCAAATACACCAGCACTACCGCACCCAACATCACCGCACACACGCAGGCACTATCACACTCATCATCACCGCACATACACCGGCACTACCGCACCCATCATCACCGCACATACACCGGCACTACCGCTCCCATCATCACCGCTCATACACCGGCACTACTGCACTCATTATCACCGCACATACACCGGCACTACCGCTCTAATCATCACCGCACATACACCGGCACTACCGCTCCGATCATCACCGCACTACTGCACCCAACATCACCGCACATACGCCAGCACTACCGCACCCAACATCACCGCACATACACCGCAGCACTACCACCCCCATCATCACCGCACATACACCAGTACTACCGCACCCATCATCACCGCAAATACACCAGCACTACCGCACCCAACATCACCGCACACACGCAGGCACTATCACACTCATCATCACCGCACACACCCAGGCACTACCGCACCCAACATCACCGCACACACACCGGCAATACCTGAGTGATGTCTCCGCTGACAGTGCGATTCACTTCAGTTGCTGCGTGGAGCTCACAGTGAGCGGCGGTGTTTTACGGCTGCTCCTGTCAGCTTCATGTAGCAGAGCTGAAAGAGTCATGGGACCTCTGTGGATTATGCCGGACCTGGAGGGGTATTTGGGGATTTTAATAAAGTTGTGAAAGAGGGTGTTTTTTTGTCTTTTATTTCAAATAAAGGATTTTTTCGGTGTACGTGTTTATTTACTTTCACTTACAGGTTAATCATGGGGGGGGGTGTCCCATAGACGCCTGCCATGATTAACCTAGGAGTTAGTGGCAGCTATGGGCTGCCATTAACTCCTTATTACCCCGATTGCCCCGATTGCCACCGCACCAGGGCAATTCGGGATGAGCTGGGTAGAGTCCCGGGACTGTTGCATCTAATGGTTGCGGCAATTCCGGGCGGCTGCTGGCTGATATTTTTAGGCTGGGGGGCTCCCCATAACGTGGGGCTCCCCATCCTGAGAATACCAGCCGTCAGCTGTGTTTCTTTATTTTGGCTGGTATCAAAATAATTTTAAAATTACTTATCGTACTGCAAAATATAGACCCGCCCACCAGTGGCTGTGATTGGTTGCAGTGAGACAGCTGTCACTCAGCGTGGGGGCGTTTCTGACTGCAACCAATCATAGGCGCCGGTGGGTGGGGGAAGCAGGGAATACGAGATGGAATAATGAGCGGCCGGCATTTTCAAAAGAGGAGAAGCCGCCAGAGTAGTGTGACAGCTGTGCAGTGCCGAGCCAGTGATCGGTGAGTATGAGAGTGTCGCGGGCGTAGGGGCCGCGCTCGCTCGCGGCTGCTGCTGCTCGGTGAGCCGGACCCGGGGACTTGAGCAGCGCTCCTCGTCCACGAGTGAAAAGGGGGTGGTTTGTTTTGAGGAGATAGTTCGTGACGCCACCCACGGGTCGTGGTGATAATGGCACCACCACTGCTGGTGACGGGGATCCCAGGAGCGATGGCAGGGAGCAGCTAGGATGTTGTCCCTTCAGTGGGTAGGGGTTGGTGATCCTGGGCCTGGTGGTGGTACGGGGAGGCTAAATGGCTGGGGTGCAGGGTTGCAGGGGCAGCGTGGCGCGGTGCCGGATGGCACTGGGGTACTCACTCAGGTACAAATTCACAGAGTCTCTGGTAAACCAAACGGCTGGATGGACGGGTCCTGCAGCCGGCTGCAGTGTTTGTGCTCTCCCCAGAAAGGGTGATGGTGGCTGTCTTTCCCTGCACCTTGTTAGAATGTTCTGACTCCTGTGGTTGCCCACCGGTAGTCCACTCCCTGGCGTATAGGTACCGAACGAGCCCGTTTTGCCCGCAGGCAATGGCCCTTGGATCTCTAGCCTATGGTGGTGGCTGTGTATCCTCACAGTGTGGACTGTTGCCTTCTGTCGGGTCTTGGGTGTTAGGAAACCCCTGGGGTTCCGGTCACTTTCAGATTTGACCGTTGTCGGTGGCTCCAAGCCTAGTCGGGGTCCGATGGCCCTGCCTTTGTGCTTAGCTTCACTCCACTCCCCGGTTCGGTACTGGCGGGCCACTGCCCGACCCCGGTCCTACGGTTCCGCAGAGATCCGTCACTCCTGCAGACGGCCACCACCATCTGCCAACCTTGCTGTCAGTGCCTGGGCTCCAACCCAGACACTCGCAGTTTGTGACCTCTCACTTTCACCTCCTAAACTGATCTGAACCTTTTCCCGCCTCCAGGCCTGTGAACTCCTCGGTGGGTGGGGCCAACCGCCTGGCTCCGCCCCACCTGGTGTGGACATCAGACCCTGGAGGGAGGCAACAAGGGTTTTGTTTGACTGGTGTGAACTGTCCAGGGAAGGGGATGTGTGTGTGGTGTTATTTCTGTGACTACCTGGCTAGTCCAGGGCGTCACAGTCCCCCTTGGTGAAATGCAGACCGTCCGCGGGCTGCCCGTCCATCACCGGTTTTATTTTTCTGAAAGATATAAAACATAAAAAACTGTACGCATATTTCAAATCTTCCCTTACGGGAGGCATGGTGCTTCCACGTTACAAACATTAATAAAAACATTTTTCTTACTAACGGATGGGTTCATGTTTTTCCGCTCCCCCACCCAAGCAACCTACACCTTGATGCTGCCCCTAAGAAGCGGGCAGCACCCCTTTACCCCAGTCCTAGTCCAGGTTACCCAAGCGGGAACGGGTACGGTGTCTCGCACCCGGCTGTCACTTCAGGGGACCCCACGTCCAGGGGGACCCCTGACCCCCGGAGGATGGCCACCGGTCCTGGTGGTGGCCGGACCCCAGCCTACTCTGCGGGTCCCTCCTCCAATCTGCCTCTCCGGAGGCGGCAACGGAATACAGCCCACAACTTATTTACAAGGCCACAAGTTCGTGGTTGGCCTGCAAGTTCTTGGCCTTGTTCATGAGTAGTTTCTCATGTGGGCTGTTTTGAAGTAAACATACTGATGGTCCCAACGGGGACAACTTTCTCCTTCCACGGTCGGTAATCAGGTAAGTCTTCGGATTAATTAGTATTCATTCAACTAAAACAAAGTGCTGAGGGTCCCAACGGGGACAACTGTAGTGCAACGGAGGACCGCTGCCTTTATTGCTCATTTCCATACTCCTCGCCCTGCTCTAGGCGAAGAACTACAGGCTGTAGCTCCTCCAGCACGTGGCAGGTGCGCCGGGGAAGGGCCGCCCGGCATCCATTGTTTCCACTCCGAGGGATGTAGGTAGCCTCCATATTATACAAGCCGAAGACTCCTTCTTCCTCTGAGACAAGCTCTGTGTCAGCCCCTGAGCCGCTGTCATCTGACTCCAGGGGGCTGAGGGCGGGCTCCGGCAGGACAGATACGGTTTCTAACTGAGCCCAGACCTGTGGCTCCTCAGTGGCAGGCGATTCGTCATCAGTCGGTGCTCAGAGGACCGCCATCGGTTCTTCTGAGTCAACCGCTCCAGCATTTAGTTGGCCGGCGTCCTCTCGGGCCTCCGGGCCCTGGCATGGCGTCAGCGCGGGCTCCGCCATCCCCATCAGGAGCGGCGGGCTGAGCGGGGCAGTAAGGGCGGCCAGCACGGGCGATGGAGCGGGCCCTGCAGGGGCCGGGGGTAGACCGGGTCCTTCAGCCGCAGCGGCCGGTCCCTCGGGGACATAAGGGCGTGGGTCACTCACCAGCAACTCTAGCATGGCCTCTATTTCATGCGCCCGCACGACCGCAGCCAGATCCTCCAGTTCAGCGGTCTAGCGATCCAGCAGGTCACGCACCTGGGCCCGATTGCGACAGCACAGCAACATCACTTGGGCATTCAGCCACGCCGCTGTCCCGGGTGCAGGCTCTGGGGACTCTGGGCTTTCCGATGGGGTGGACATACTGACGCTTGTGCTTCCAGGAACCGGATGTATAGCAGAGTCCTGGCGTCCCTGCTCTTTATATCTTCGGTTACATCAGGTACACCTTCGCCCACCCCCCCTTGGTTCTTTCTAGCACTTCCCTCTTCAGGGGCGGGGCTTCACTTTCACGCCCTCCCTGCTCGGGGAAGACGCTCGAGCGGGAAATCTTCACGCCAAAGATGGCGGAACTTCAAATTTTTCGGCCGGCCGGCGGGGACTGCAAGGCGCACTTCTACCAGTTGGTAGATTGGTTCTAATCCTGTTCGTGATGCCAAGTTGTCGCGGGCGGAGGGGCCGTGCCCGCTACGCTCGGGTCCGCGGCTGCTGCTGCTGCTCGGTAGACCGGACCCGGGGACTCGAGCAGCGCTCCTCGCCCACGAGTGAAAAGGGGGTGGTTTGTTTTGGGGAGATAGTTCGTGACGCCACCCACGGGTCGTGGTGATAATGGGCACCACCGCTGCTGGTGACGGGGATCCCGGGAGCGATGGCAAGGAGCAGCTAGGATGTTGTCCCCTCCGTGAGTAAGGGTTGGTGATCCCGGGGCCCGGTGGTGATACGGGGAGGCTGAATGGCTGGGGTGCAGGGTTGCAGGGGCAGCGCGGCGTGGTGCCGGATGGCACTGGGGTACTCACTCAGGTACAAATTCACAGAGTTTCTGGTAAACCAAACGGCTGGATGGACGGGTCCCGCAGCCGGCTGCAGTGTTTGTGCTCTCCCCGGACAGGGTGATGGTGGCTGTCTTTCCCTGCACCTTGTTAGAATGTTCTGACTCCTGTGGTTGCCCACCGGTAGTCCGCTCCCCGGCGTATAGGTACCGAAGGAACCCATTTTGCCCGCAGGCGCTGGCCCTTGGACCTCTAGCCTATGGCGGTGGCTGTGTATCCTCACGGTGTGGACTGTTGCCTTCTGTCGGGTCTTGGGTGTTAGGAAACCTCTGGGGTTCTGGTCACTTTTGGATTTCACCGTTGTCGGCGGCTCCAAGCCTAGTCGGGGTGTGCTTACCTTCACTCCCCTCCCCGGTTCAGTACCGGCGGGCCACCGCCCGACCCCAGTCCTACGGTTCCGCAGAGATCCACTAACTCCTGCAGACGGCCACCACCATCTGCCAACCTTGCTGACAGTGCCTGGGCTCCCACCCAGACACTAATCGGTTCTGTCTTCTCACTTTCACCTCCAAACTTAATCTGTCACTTTTCCCGCCTCCAGGCCTGTGAACTCATTGGTGGGTGGGGCCAACCGCCTGGCTCCGCCCCACCTCGTGTGGACATCAGACCCTGGAGGGAGGCAACAAGGGTTTTGTTTGACTGGTGTGAACTGTCCAGGGAAGGGGGTGTGTGTGTGGTGTTATGTCTGTGACTACCTGGCTAGTCCAGGGCGTCACAAGAGAGAAGGATAAAGAGAGAGACCGACCGACAGAGAGAGAGAGAGACCAACAGAGAGAGAGAGAGAGACCAGGAGTGCTTTTAACGATTTAGAACGTTCTGCTGGACATGCTGAGCATGCTCAGTAGAACGTGACGGAATCCTGCACTGGAATCCGTCGCCAAACACATGGCAACGGAATCCAGCACCATAGACATTCATTATGCCTCTTAATGGATCCCGACGGAATCTTGCGGAGTTCGTTTTTTTTACAGCAACAAAAAATGCTACATTCAGCGTTCCTTCCGCCTGACGGGCACTGACGGTCACCGACAAAACAACTGATGCGCCGCGGGGCGCATTCAACACAAGACCATCCGTTGCAATCCGCCCTTAATAGAAGCCTATGAGGAATAAACGGATTCCTGCAACGGTTACCATAATTCTTCAAGGCGTCGGATTGCAACGGATGCCGTTCAACACAAGTGTAAAGGCGCCCTTAAGCCCCGACCCACAGTTGGCCCCAAAGCGCAGGTCAGTGACCCAACTACGCCACAGAGACATAGAGGGACGGGGACCGGAGGAGACGCAGCTGCGGCATTGCAGGGTTTCCCCACACCACAGAGACACAGAGAGACGGGGACAGGAGGAGACGCAGCTGCGGCATACTAGGAACCCAGCACTCCGGGACGCAGCTCTTCCACTAACCAATGATAAATGCAGGGTTAGCACATGGCTACTTAAAGATTAACACTGCTGTGAATGTTAAGGAGGCGCTCATTACTATTCATGATCCGCTCATTACTATTCATGAGCGGCTACTTAACGTTCACTGCAGTGTTAATGTACCGCCCCGCGCTCGGCTGCAGCCGAGCCACTCGGATCCGGGCTCGTTGGTGGGTGGCTCGAGCGCCTCCAGACCCGGGATCACTTTGTTCTGAAAGGGTGCTGGCGCTACTTAGGGGGGTGGTAGGTAGGTGTACGGCCAGAGCCGTGTTTGAGTTCGTGACGCCACCCACGGGTTGTGGTGAAGGTGGTCACCACCGCTGCGGTTACTGGGCACCCAGGGCAGGTGGTGATGCAGCAAGATGTTAACCCCTTCGTGGGTAGGGATGATGGCCCCGGGACCCGTTGGGGATACCTGGGCGGTGCAGGGCGGTGCGCGGCCGGACGGCACTTTTGTACTCACAGTTATTGACACACACAAGTATCTGGTAAACCATGTTGATGGTGCTCGGTGCCCGCAGCCGGCTGCGTCTGGTCCCCCACCCGGTTCGGTGATCTTGGCCTTTCTCCTGCACCGTGTTGTGTATTTGGACTGCCTGCGCTTCAGCGATGGGAGTCCGCTCCCCGGCTTTGTATATGTCGGAGGAGCCCGTTTTCCCACAGACACTGGCCTGTGGGATCTCTCTGCCTGTGCGGTGGCTTTCTATCCCCCTCGGTGGGCTGTTGTCTTCAGTCGGGACTTGGGTGAGAAAGGACCTATAGTCCAGACCACAATCAGTCAATTAACTCAGTCCAGTGGCTTCTGGACCTCATTTCAGGGTCTGAGTACCCTTGGTGCTCCTGTTTCCGAGTCGGTTCCCCGGGTCGGTACCGGTGGGCCAATACCCTGTCCCGGTCCCCCACGGTTCCACCGAGCCGTCTTCCCGGCTCCTGCAGGCTAAGGCCACCATCTGCTTCCTAGCCAAAGGTGCCCTGGCTCCAACCCCGGCACCTGTCAGACTCCTCTCTCTACTCACAACTCCACTGACTCTTCTCAACTGAACTGACCAACTGCACTGACCAACTGAACACTGTTTTCCTGCCTCAGGCCCTCTGGACTCCTCGGTGGGCGTGGCCAACTGCCTGGTTCTGCCCCCCTGGTGTGTCCATCAAGCTCTGAGGGAGGTGACTAGGGTTTTATGGTTTGGCTGGTGTTACCTAGTGAGGGACTGGTGTTGTGCGGGGCGCTATCTGTGACTACCTGGCTAGTCCAGGGCGTCACATTAATATTTAAGTAGCCATGTGGTTCCCCTGCATTCATTGTTGGTTAGTGGGAGAGCTGCATCACGGAGTGCTCATGAGCCAATCATTACTATTCATGGCCAGCGAGAAATGAAGCCACACACACACACACACACACACACACACACCACGACTCTCACGCAGCCCAACACAAAACACACACACCGGCACACACAAACCACCACGCACACACACCGCCATGCACACACACACACACACACACACACACAACTCCGCTGATATCAAACACCACCCACAGCCACAGACACAGACACATATCAAACACAGACACCCATATACCAGGATGGGGGCCATACAAGGATGGAGATTATACCAGGATGGGACACAGACCTGGATGCTGCATACACAAGGATCCTAACTATACCTTGATGGGGGCACATGTCAGGATAGTGGCTACACCACGATGGGGGCACATACCAGCATGGGGCTATATCACAGCATCAGCCCACATACCAGGCCAACCCACACCTCCCAACGCCACAGCCTGCAACTCACCGCCGGCCACAGTGGAAAAGCGGAGCGGACGCCGCACAGGAGCGAGCAGCCTGCGGACAGGTACAAGCGACAACTTAGGAAACATTCTGGATGGTGCCTATACCGGGAGGCTGCCTGCACCAGATTGCGCACACAGACCAGGATGGGGCCATATCAAAGTATCAGCCCACATACCAGGATGAGGGCCATACAAGGATGGAGACTATACCAGGATGGGACACAGACCAGGATGCTGCATACACAAGGATCCTGCCTATACCAAAATGGGGGCACATGTCTAGAATACACAATGCGTTAGAATCGGGCCACCATCTAGTATTGTATATAAAGCTGGACCACAGGTACTGATTATTTATAAGTGGCGTATAATCAGTTGACCAAGTATCCACAAATGATGGTATGTGTATAGAGCACAATAAGTATGTAAATCAATATCGGTCCATAATGGTTTTTATGTGTAGTGTAACTAAATATGTTTCATTCAACAGTGCAATAACAATGTTCAGCATGAGCGAGTGTATTCAATGCTAACACATATACCAATATATCTGACAGCGACCGCATCTAAATATACCGTGTTTTTCCAAAAATAAGACACTGTCATATTTTTTTTGCCCCCCCCAAAAAAGCGCTAGGGCTTATTTTTGGAGGAGGTCTTATTCTTGGAGAAACACGGTTGGGGGTAAGTTTACCCCCCAAAAAAGCAGACCCCCCACTTCCCAGGAGACTCATACTCACCAGACCAGGACGTCTGCGTGGTTCCCAGGTCCTCCTGTGATCTCCGGTCGGTCGGTGCTGCAGCCGTCCTACCCTGCTGCTAGCTGACACGCTGACACACACAGAAGATCCCAGACACACACAGCAGATCACAGATATACACACCAGATCACACACAGCAGATCGCAGGCACACACAGCCGATCACAGATACACACAGCCGATCACAGATACACACAGCCGATCACAGATATACACACCAGATCACACACAGCAGATCGCAGGCACACACAGCCGATCACAGATACACACAGCCGATCACAGATACACACAGCCGATCACAGATACACACAGCAGATCACAGATATACACACCAGATCACACACAGCAGATCGCAGGCACACACAGCCGATCACAGATACACACAGCCGATCACAGATACACACACAACAGATCGCAGATATACACAGCAGATCACACACAGCCATCACAGATACACACATCCGATCGCAGACACACACAGCCGATCACAGATACACACATCTGAACGCAGACACACACATCCGAACGCAGACACACACAGCCGATCACAGAAAAACACAGCCGATCACAGAAAAACACAGCCGATCGCAGACACACACACACATAGCCGATCGCAGAAAAACACAGCCGATCGCAGACACACACACACACATCACATCACATCACATCACATCACATCCAGCACTTATGGCAGCAGGGAATGAGAGCAAGACCAGATTCAAGTTAGTCTGCAGTTAGACGTTAGCTATTAGATATTCATTCATCTATGCTGCACCAACTGTTTTAAAACCAACTGATCATACATAATTTTTATTTTGATCAAGGTGCCTGGTCCACAAGTGCTCAAAATGAATGTCTCAAGGTTTCTGTATGAATTTGAAATTCTAAGATATATAATACTATATACAAGCGTAATCAAACGTACTCAATCGTCCATACGATTAATTTGAAAAGAGGTACCCTGGACCACAAGTACTCAAAATTAACCCCTCAATGTCCTGAATAATATTTGCTAAAAAAAATTATCAAGTCTATGTGTAGTTAAAAAGTTATTCACGGAAATCTGTGTTATATAACGCTATACGCGCGTAATCAAACGTACTCAATCGTCCATACGATTAATTTGAAAAGAGGTACCCTGGACCACAAGTCCTCAAAATGAACATCTCAATGTCCTAAATAAAATTTGCTAAAAAAAATTATCAAGTCTATGTGTAGTTTAGAAGTTATTCACGTAAATCTGTGTTATATAATGCTATACGCGTATAATCAAAAGTACTCAATCGTACATAAGTTTAATTTGCAAATAGGTACCCTGGACCCCAAGTCCTCAAAATGAACATCTCCATGTCCTGAATAACAATTGACAGAAAAATTATCAAATCTATGCGTGGCTCAGAAGTTATTCACGTAAATCTGTGTTACATAATGCTATACGCGCATAATCAAACGTACTGAATCGTACATAAGTTTAATTTCAAAAGAGGTATCCTGGACCACAAGTCCTCAAAATGAACATCTCAATGTCCTCAATAATATTTGTCAGAAAAATAATCAAATCTATGGTAGTTCAGAAGTCATGACTTAGGAACGTCTGACTGACGGCCCTAACTTGCCGTTCTGACCCAAACCAGTTATCCACCTTTCACCACTTTTCCACTAAAATAAGACACAGACTGCGTGACATTGGATGTAAAGGCCACAGCAGCCTCGTTTATTAACACCAAAATAATCAATAACATTTTATTCATAAATATAGTAAATAACTCCATAAGCATAACCACCAGCAAAGGAGGGGGGGTAAGTGAAGAGTCCCTTTGTCCATGATTGCAACACCAGCTCCACCATGTGCCCTCAGCCGCACCACACCGACTCGAGGACACCCAGCCGAGTGTTGCTCCACCATGTGCCCTCAGCCGCACCACACCGGCTCGAGGACACCCAGCACATTAACATGCCCTGCTGTGACCCAGCACAGCAGGGTCCCACGTTAACATGTCCCGCTGTGACCGAGCACAGCAGGGACCCACCAACCATACCATTGCACACCAGGGGTAACCCGCTCCTGCACTGGGTTCCCCCCCGCTCTTTGTGCAATCCACCGACTTCAAATATCCCCCTCCTTTCCGCCGACTGCTGCGACAAGGTCGATCCTCCTCGTCTCTCCATGACGATCGCCAGGAATCCAAAATAGGGCGGGTGGGCGGGACAATTCAAGACGTCTTCCAGGTAGTGAATGACCTCCCACCTCCTAATCTAGCCCTGTATATACTCCCCTACACTAGCAACCCCCTGACCAATTACATGGCCCCACAGCCCTATAACTCCACCTCCCACTTTTCCCGCACAAAATACCCTGTACCTTAACCCCTTGCTAACCCTCAGGCCTAGCATCCCTCCTCAGTCATGTTGCCCTCCCTTGAGCCCTTTCAGGGCAGGCGTCCGGGCTTTTCTTGACTTAGGAACGTCTGACTGACGGCCCTAACTTGCCGTTCTGACCCAAACCAGTTATCCACCTTTCACCACTTTTCCACTAAAATAAGACACAGACTGCGTGACATTGGATGTAAAGGCCACAGCAGCCTCGTTTATTAACACCAAAATAATCAATAACATTTTATTCATAAATATAGTAAATAACTCCATAAGCATAACCACCAGCAAAGGAGGGGGGGTAAGTGAAGAGTCCCTTTGTCCATGATTGCAACACCAGCTCCACCATGTGCCCTCAGCCGCACCACACCGACTCGAGGACACCCAGCCGAGTGTTGCTCCACCATGTGCCCTCAGCCGCACCACACCGGCTCGAGGACACCCAGCACATTAACATGCCCTGCTGTGACCCAGCACAGCAGGGTCCCACGTTAACATGTCCCGCTGTGACCGAGCACAGCAGGGACCCACCAACCATACCATTGCACACCAGGGGTAACCCGCTCCTGCACTGGGTTCCCCCCCGCTCTTTGTGCAATCCACCGACTTCAAATACCCCCCTCCTTTCCGCCACAGCGAGCACGTATGACACCTTGTACGTGCGAGCCCCACCACCAAAACCCGACCCGAGCCGACTCCTCGGGTCGAGCAACCAATACTGCGGGACCAATGTCAATCAAGCAAAATGACCCCCCAATAGACTTTACGATGTCAACCTGCACCAAACCACCAATACAACAAGGTCAGCCGACCCAAGACCTGCAACTAGCCGAACACATCGTCCGATCCTATGTACCGCCTGCGCGACCAGTCCCCAACGAGCCACCAGAGCCGCCGCCCCCATCTCCCCGGAATAGGGGGCAAGCTTGGCCTCGTTGAGACAGCTACCCTGCAGGCGCCGCTGAAATTTACACATCCACTGATAATCAAACAAAGCCAACCATTATTGGTGTACCAGTACAACAAGGGCAGCCGCCCCAAGACCAGCAACTAGCCAACCACGCTGTCCGATCCTATGCACCGCCTGCGCGACCAGTCCCCAACGAGCCACCAGAGCCGCCGCCCCCATCTCTACGGAATAGGGGGGGGCAAGCTTGGCCTCGTTGAGACAGCTACACTGCAGGCGCCGCTGAAATTTACACATCCACTGATAATGAAACAAAGCCAACCATTATTGGTGTACCAGTACAACAAGGGCAGCCGCCCCAAGACCAGAAACTAGCCAACCCCGCTGTCCGATCCTATGCACCGCCTGCGCGACCAGTCCCCAACGAGCCACCTGAGCCGCCGCACCCATCTCCAAGGAATAAGGGGGCAAGCTCGGCCTCGTTGAGACAGCTACACTGCAGGCGCCTCCAAATTACATATCAGCTGGTAATTAAGCAAAGCCAACCTTTATAGTTGGAAACAAAACAACCTCCCCTGTTTCACCAACCTCTGGTAGATCCTAAGACATACCAAATAATGAACCGCTAGACAGTCATGCCCCTGCGAACAACAACACGAGCACGCCACCCAGGCAGGAAGAAATGGCCCAGGGCAATCAAGCCCGATGTCACGGACCAAGCACCCCGGATGCCCCCCCAGCGACCACGTCTCCTCCACCCACGTGCGGGACCAAAACGCTGCTGTTCCCGTAAACTGTGTATTATCACACCGATCCTGGAATTACCACCCAGTCCAATAGCCAAAACCATTCCACCCCAAAGACACAACAACACGGGACCAAAGACAGTCAAGCCGACCACCGGCCTGAAGAAAAGACCTTAACTATATCCCACTGTGTAACCATACTCCCACCACCAGATGATTTCCCTAATTAAGTCAGCATACACCCTTCTGACCACCGCATAATGCTCAAAGCCCCGCAAAAGGGGGGGGCACATAAGCACAGTTAATCATTGGTATCTCCGTGTGCTTTGAACCTGGCAGCACAACCCTACCGTTGCCACCCTCTCACCAAAAGCCAACTGCACACCACACCCCATCCCCGCTAAACTGCAGACTCAATACAACTCACAAAATGAGAGAACAGAAACTCCCACTCGACCCATAATCCAGAGAAACTCAAACACCATATTTCTCCGAAATTGCAGACACCATAAGCCAGGGCCAACCGTCAACGTTGCACCCACGAGTGTCTGGTGCCTCCCCGCCATTCAGCCCTAAAGCGCCGCAAAACAACCCCCCAAACGGGGCACCGCCCCAGACAATTACCACGTCCTTAAACCATAAGAGCCAGTGCATACCGCACTGGCTACCCCAGCCATCCAGCCCAACATTGCGGGAGGTAATGGCATAGTTGCAACCTACTCACACACTACTTCAAATACCTCACCCGCAGCTGCGCCGCACCACTGTGCACCCGTGATACCTGACGGTCACGACCAATACGTAAGACCAAAGGAACCGCCCGGCAATGTACTGCCGGGAGGGGCTGCACCACCGCGTGGCAGCCCGCGAAACCCACAACAGGCCCCACAGTCTGTCCACATAATCAACAAATGGAGCAACACCCGCCAGCAGCACTACCTGGCTGGAAACTACCGCAAGTCGCCAATAGGAGGCCCCCCCCGACACCAATAAGCCACACACTAGACCACCCAATGCAAATGTCACTTATTCCTTGCACCGACACATTACCCGAGCCCCCTACCCGGGGGGCACCAGGAAGAAACACACCAAGACGAACCATATACCCATAAGGCAAAGCCAAGTCAGCTGTACCCAGAAGAAACACCCCAAACCCATCGTAAACGAGAACCTCCTACTCTTATTATAAACTCCTGTGGAGCTACTATCAACCGCCATAACGAATGCCGCCCAATACGGACTGCCAACGTTAAGCCGGCAACCCTACTAAGAACCGCATACCAATCCGCGTGTATAAAACTTGTTAAAACTGCCCCCGTGCAGACACTGCCGGCAGACTCCCGTAATCTCCCCATGAACCCCCAAACGGCACGTGAACCCACGAATTCAAGAAGCCAAACTGGACCACAAAACAGTAGCATGATATACACGGGAACCTGATAATGGCCCGTAACTGTACCTCAAACATAGGGCCCCACCTATACGAACCACACACATCGATTTATCCCACACATTCTAACTCTGCAAATACACTCTGGGCATGAAGAAACAGCTTAGCAAGCCCAGGTTGTCCCAGAAACAGAAAATAAGCACTCAACCATCCCGAATATTGGAATAATACCCAACTATGGGAACGAACCCGAACCATAGACCCCAATAACCGGCATTGCGCAACCATAAAACATCCAGCTCCACACAATACATGTACGAAAGATATCGGAAACAAACACTGAAAAACGATTACAGGCAAAGGCAACAAAATCGTGACTTTTTTTTTTTTTTTTTTTTTTTTTTTTTATTTATCGCCTCTTACTCCTGTCAATAGACGGCTAGCCTGGGCACCGCATACAGGTGACTGGTCCACTTCAAGACCCCCAGAAAGGTGTCGTCCACCGCCGCAAGGAAGGACAGATATCCAAAACTGCTGTCCCCATCATCTCGACCTTAACATCTGGCCGCAACAAAACATGCCGCGCCCCAGTGGACCAGCAAAGTACCCCCAGTACTCACACAACACCAGTTGGAGAACCGGGCTAGCCCGATGCCCATAAAACTTAAAGCACCCCTCTTAAAACACAACCACCTTCCCCTTCACCTCTCAAATAGCACACACCCCATGCAACGCTCCAAAGTAAGACGCCGAATGCAAATGCGCCCCCGCACGCCGGGCCACCATGTCAGTGGACTACCATCAAACTCTTATCAAATATTATGAACCGAGATAATCCTCTAGCTAAAAGACCCCCATGACCATTACAGAAACCATGGAATTGCCGTGACCATGGCTATCCACAACCCATTTGTAAGTATTCGTATCCCTGCCTCAATCACCGCCCCACCGCCGACTTCCACCTGAATCAGTCACAAACCACCTGGAAATCGCCCAATCATACAAAACACCCAGAGAATGCAAGCGCCATTACGCCATCCAGAATAAACAAAGTCGTCACCTATAAATAGACACCCTAGCATAGCAAGGCACCCGGGACCACGTAGCCACCACTCACACACAAAATTCAACGCCGTACTCAGGGTCCCCAACCTCCTGCCGAAACTCGCTGACAAACCAACTACCGCCCTAATGCACCCAAAATCATACCTAACGACACCCTCACCACCCACCATAATTCAAGCATTAATACAAGGTTTTAAGTGAGCCGTAACTTACTAGGCTGACTCCATGGGATCCCACGGAACAGCCGTCACATGTCCTCCGCGTCGAGCACCGCCATCTTCTCCACGGGTAAACGCAGGTTGCAGCCCTCCAGGGCTTCTCCAGCCGGGGACGCTTGTCAAGTAGTCACCGGCTCGGAGCCACAACTTAGGAGGGGGTGGTGCGCTCCAGCCGCACATCCGCCAGCTGGCATATGCAGACGATCGCATGACAAGCCCAGCTCTGGGTCAGCCCTGTCGTTTGCTGACCCCCCGAGCCAGCGCCAGACATGCCGCCACTGCCTGCTGGACCCCGTTCAGGCTGTTCCACCTAGATCCCTGGCAGTAGTAGACGACCGAGATGCCAGGGGCATGTGACTGCGCCGCCAGACCCCGCACCGCGCCATGGGTCACGTGGCCGCGCCGCCCAGGTATCACGCTGACCCCCGCACCGTACTGATCTGAGGCTGTCAGGGCCAGTGATGTCACTTACCACTGCCCGCACCGCTGCTGGACGGTCGTCTGGGTCTGCGAAATCCTCCCCGCATCCTGCTCTGCAGCCGCCGCCGATCGCTGCAGGATTCATCGCCGACACTTCCGGGTCAGCTGACACCAGCGCCGAAGCACGTGACCGCATCGCCAGACCACGTGACCGCGTCGGGTCACGTGGCCGCGACGCGCGCGTCACCAGTGCGCGCCGCAACCCGGAAGTGGAGGAGAGGCCGGTCACGTCACACCGCCCCGCTGCCGACATCTGATGCAGGTCACTGCGACGTCTTCCACTGGGACCGCAAGTGACCGCGCCGCCGGCCCACGTTACCGCGCCGCCCGCCCGCGTGTCACCGCCGACCCACGTTACACTGCCGACCCACGTGACACCGCCGACCCACGTGACCGCGGCGGGTCAGGCGAGCGCGGCGGGTCTGGCGAGCGCGGCGGGTCAGGCGAGCTCGGCGAGCAAGTGAGCGCGGCGGGCCACGCAGCCGCGACGCGCGCATCACACTGCGCCCCGCGAACCGGAAGTGGAGGGAGGCCGGCCATGTCACTCACCGCCCCGCTGCCTTGATGCCCGTGGCCCGACTTCCGGCCCAGGCCCCGCTTCGTCCCGTTTCTTTAATCTGCCGCCGCTGCCGTGGGTCTTCCGCTGGGGCTCCTTCTCCGCCGTCGGGTCCTCGGCGGCGTCTCCGGGCTGAGGCGCTAAGGAAACCGCGGTCTTCACTGCCGCTTCGGAGGCAGGGGGGGTCCCCATCTGCAGAGCCGCCGACTTCACCGGGCCATCGCTGCAGCTGCTCCTCCTCATCTTCATCTGTACCCCGAAGCCCTCAATTTTCAGGATCCAAGCGAATCAGCAACAATTCAAGACGTCTTCCAGGTAGTGAATGACCTCCCACCTCCTAATCTAGCCCTGTATATACTCCCCTACACTAGCAACCCCCTGACCAATTACATGGCCCCACAGCCCTATAACTCCACCTCCCACTTTTCCCGCACAAAATACCCTGTACCTTAACCCCTTGCTAACCCTCAGGCCTAGCATCCCTCCTCAGTCATGTTGCCCTCCCTTGAGCCCTTTCAGGGCAGGCGTCCGGGCTTTTCTTTCACGTAAATCACATATTTATTTTAACGGAAACTTTGAAGAGTGTCACCAGTAACTTGCTAGCACTATCTTGAAAATGTACTTCATGGCCATAACGTTGTGATGTTCATACAGTAACACAATTTATTTACAGATTCCGTATGAGCTTCAAATTCTGTTACTCAATTGTATACATGTATAATCATATATAGTTGTTCAATCTTAATTTCATTACGAATCAGCGTACCTTGAACCACAAGAAGTCAAATGAAACATATTCAAGTCCTGAACATAATCTGAAATAAAAAATCAGAACTCTGTATAGTTCAGAAGCGAAAAGGAAAAATCACTTATTTTTAAGTGTGAAAATAAACACGGTAAAAATTCGTTAATAACGTATTACGTGTGTCTTCAAAATGTTTTATACCTTGTCATTAAACTGTGCAGTTTGGTAGTTAGGCTATGTGCGCACGTTGCGTATTTGCATGCACTTACGCTGCGATCTGCACCGCAGCGTAACTGCATGCGTCCTGCGTCCCCATCATAATCTATGAAGATTATGCAGGAGACGTGCGCACGTGGCGTATTAGAGCGCAGCGCTTCACCTGCTGCCCGAAGCGTGCGTTCTAAGAAGTGACATGTCACTTCTTCCGTGCGCTTTGCCTGCAGCCCCCGCTCTGTCTATGGTAGGAGGTGCAGTCAGAGCGCATGGAATCGGCTTTTTTTTTTTCACTACGGACTCTTTCTGCAGCGATTTTAAGTGCACGTGTGCTGTTCAAATCGCTGCAGAAATTTCTGCAGGGCCAGTACGCAACGTGCGCACATAGCCTTAAAGTGACTAGTTTAGTAAAAAGCCTGCTCACCACGTCAAGGTACTAGTCTTGAGCAGGATGTTAGTAATGGGATTAACACTTAAAAACCTCAAATGTTCTGTAGGTTGATTTTGATAAGGGTGGCTGGACAAAGGTAAATATTGTCTGTATAATTTTCAATTGAAAAATTAAATGTATTCAAAAGTTTATTTCTGTGTTATCATTTTCATTCCTGTGAATTTGAGGTTTTCAAAATTATACTAAATTTGCCTCCACACATATCCCATAAAAAAAGATGGAGGACTTAACATGCAAATAACTTATGGTAGTGTTAGTAAACAACAATTAAAATATTTTTTTCTTTTTATTTTTTTTTTAAAAACATTTCCCCCCCGCACACATTGGCCACTCGGCCCCGCACACATTGGGCATCTATAAACCTCCCCCCAGGACTACTCCACCTATTAGACACCTCCCCCCAGGACTACTCCACCTATTAGACACCTCCCCCCAGGACTACTCCTCCTATTATACTCGTTACCCCCCCAGGACTACTTCTCCTATTATACTCCTCTCCCCCCAGGACTACTCCTCCTATTATACTCCTCTCTCCCCAGGACTACTCCTCCTATTATCCTCCTCTCCCCCCCAGGACTACTTCTCCTATTATACTCCTCTCCCCCAGGACTACTCCTCCTATTATACTCCTCTCCCCCCAGGACTACTACTCCTATTATACTCTTCACTTCCAGGACTACTCCTATTATACTCCTCACCTCTAGGACTACTCCTCCTATTATACTCCTCTCTCCCCAGGACTACTCCTCCTATTATACTCCTCACCTCCAGGACTACTCCTCCTATTATACGCCTCACCTCTAGGACTTTTTCTCCTATTATACTACTCTCTCCCCAGGACTACTGCTCCTATTATACTCTTTATTATAGTCCTCCCTCTGTGAGGGGTGCGCAGCATGGGGGATGGAGCACGATGGGAGGTGCGCAGCATGGGGGAGATGAAGCACGAAGGGGGTGTGCAGCATGGGGGGTATGAAGCACGAAGGGGGTTGCGTAGCATGGGGGGATCACGCATGATGGGGGTGCGCAGCATGGGGGATGGCACGCGATAGGGGGTGTGCAGCATGGGGGATGGAGCACGATGTGGGTGCGCAGCATGGGTGATTGAGCACAATGGGGGTGCGCAGCATGGAGGATGGAGCATGATGGGGGTGCGCTGCATGGGGGATGGAGCATGATAGGCGTCCGCAGCATGGGGGATGGAGCATGATAGGGGTGCGCAGCATGGGGGATTGAGCATGATTGGGGGTGCGCAGCATGGGGGATGGCATGCGAGGTGGTGTGCGCAGCATCGGGATTGGAGCACGATGGGGGGTGCACAGCATGGAGGATGGAGCACAATGGGGGTGCACACCTCCCCCAACACACACACACACCACCACACACGCACCGCCACACATGCACCGCACAACACACCACACACACGCTGGGAACCACAAACACCGCCCTACACAGACACCCACACACACAGACAACGCCGCACACAAACAACACCCAACACACAAACACCGTGGCACACACAAATATACGTACACACTGCGCAACACACACACACTGCACAAAACATACCTCCCCAAAACACACACACAAACCCCCCACACACACACATACACACCCACAAACCGCGCAATACACACAGCACCACACACACACAATGCTGCAGACACACTGCACTCCACAAACAACGCAACACACACAACGCAACACACAAACAACACCGCTCTCACACACCGCCACACCCAGACAACACCCAGAACATTTACAGCGCCCCACACAAACAATTGGCAACTACACAGTACAACCTCTATATATATTTATATATAACAAAAATCATACATTAACTACACAATAAATTCTAGAATACCCGATGCTTTAGAATCGGGCCACCATCTTGTTTTTTTTTAATCAACTTACCTAGTTTGAATTTGCACTTTTAATATCGCATGTAGGGCATACATAGTTCTTTATATCTTTAATTTCTGTTGAGGTGACTTGCACACAAGAATAGTGAAACCAATTCCGGCAGATTACACATTGACACTGAGATGCTTTTTTCTTTGAAATGCATGGTTTTCTAGAGCATATTTTCCAACTACAAGAATCATTTAAACCTCCAAAGCCAATAGAAACACCATATATGCTTTTGATGGAAAATGTGTAGTTACTCAGCTTTTGTAACTGTTCAGTAACTTGTTGTTTTTGTCTTCTTGGTAACACTTTACGTGGACATTGTGTTTTCTTCTGAATCAGAAACTGGTAATACTGATCAGCAACCCACACGCGTGTTTTGTTTGATGATAAAATTCTGAGGTTGCTGTAACCTTCACAGTTTGCTAGTGCGAAAGCTGTGCAAATGAAAAACAGGCCATAATCGTATGTATTTCTTTGCACGTCTGTGTCAGTGACATTTAAAAACTTCCAATTTTCAGGAGTAAATGGTAAACTGTCAGTCAGGTAAATAGCAGCAGCTGTCACAAAAAGATTCAAGAATTCTGTGACTTGAGGTTTTCCATGGAGAGAGTCAAACACAAATACCAACTTCTTATTGAAATCTATTACACCTAGCTTCCAATGGAGCCCACGTGTCTCAGGTGATGTATTAAAAGGAATAAACAGAGCATCACCACTGAGAAATTCTGTGTTGTGAAATAATTGTATAACGCCATCATATCGCCCCAATGCGATTGAACGATAATTATCTGGTTGCAGTGCACATATCTTGAGCAGGCCTTTGCTTTTCAGTGATATTTGACTTACTACTGAACCAATAATTTCATCAGCTATCCATTGTTTTGGCTGTAGGGACTCAACAGTTGAAATGTGCCCTGTTTTAATTTTGTTCCATGGATAATAATTGTTTTGAGGTTCAAGTATTGATTTGTTCCTTATTAATGAGGAACTTTTGAGGTCACTGGTTTCTTCTTTTCCTCCTGCAGCAGTAACATTGGATGTATGAATTTGGGATTGGAGAGGTTTGTGCATTGTAGTTTCATTTGTTGAATCAACATATTGATCTTCATATCCTGTGTGTAGTAGTCTGTCTATTTCCTGTTTGGTGGCCTTATTTATTCTTGAAAGTAGTCTTGATTTTTTGGCTTGTTGTAGGTTGTCGGTAATAGGTAATATTTTTTCGTGGATAGCTTCGTTTGTTCCATTTCTCTTGTGATAGCACTAAGTCTTCTGAAGATTCACTTGAATGTCGTGCTTGTGGGTTTTTTCTCTTCTTGACGGTTGACAACTTTGCATTAAGTTTGTAAGATTTAATTCGATCTTTGATATTCGCTTGGAGCAGTCGAACAAAATCACCAACGTGGTACCTTAACCTTCTCTGAATTATATCATGTTTCAAAATCTTAAACCAATTTTCAACATGGCAGTTGCTTTCACGATTTAGTTTATCATCAGGTTTGATTGAATGATACAAGATTCCTGTCTACAGTGGAATGTAGGGTAGGTGATACGTAACAAAATAATCTACAGCTTCAGGGCAGTAAAGTGGGTTATTTGCTTTAGGATTATTGATGTTTTCAGAAACAAATTTCTCTTCATGCTTCAGCTTGAGTGCTAAGAAGTGTCTTCCAAATGGGGAAATCTTGTACAAGGGTTGTTTAAGCGTACTTTCCTCCAGTAATTCTGCAGGGGACTGTGTTTCGCTTGATTGAATCTCTTCCTGAAGATGAAATCCTAGTATGTTCTGAATGCATGTGTCAGTTTCAGGTGTCTTGTATTTTCTTAAGCATATTGTACATATGTCTGAAAATATTTTTTCAATGGCAGGAAGGCTTGTACATTCTTGCATTTGTGCAAATGAATATTTCAACACATGTGTCACATCTTTATGTATTAATAAACGTGACAAATGATCACAAATAGCTTTCATTGCATGGGCACAGCAGATTGTAATTAAACATGTCTGTGGGTTCCAACATTTTTGCTTTTTTATTATTTGCCAACATACCTCTAAGTACTCAGAAATAGACATTTGGTTAAATGACAAATTTACAGCTTGTAGAAGGGCCCAGCTATGATCCGTAACCACACGAAATGGTGACAAATTATAACAGGTGGTATGCATATGCCTTTTTAAGTAACTCAATAGGAAGCATACAACAGGCACATTGTGTTCATCTGCCAAAAACTCTGCTAATGGTAAAGGTGGTTGACCTTTCTTGGGATGTTTAAACACTGCAGCATAATACAAAATGTTCTTCTCATTGTGTACATTCTTTGTAAGCGAACCTGTGGTATCAAAGTATAAAACACGTTCATGGAAGTTTGCATAATCCTTGAAGAGCCGAATTTGTTGTTCACAGTAGAGTGCTAATGTCGCGGGCGGGGAGGAGGGTGTCAGCACACCGCGCTCACCCCTTCTGCTCGGGTCCGGCAGCTGCTCCTGGTGGCTCGAGCTGTGGGCCGGATCCCGGGGTGTCTCGAGCGACACTCCTCGCCCGTGAGTGAAAGGGGGTGTTTGTTGGGTGTGGGGATTGTTATAGTTCGTGACGCCACCCACGGTTGTGGTGATTGCACCACCGCTGCTCAGTGTGGGGGTCCCGGGGATGGTGATGCGGAGCAGCCAGGTGTTGTGTTGCCCCTCCGTGGGTAGGGGTTGGTGATCCCGGGGCCTGGTGATGAGATGTGAAGTGTAGGGCCTGGAGGGCGCAGGGACGCGGGGGCAGCGCTGTGCCTTGCGGCACTATGGTACTCACTCAGCCTGACACACGGACACAGTCTGTACGGTAAACCAACGGCTGGTAGGACGGTCCCACAGACGGCTGCACCTGCACTCCCGGTAGGTGACGGTGATGTCCCTCTTCCTTGCACCTGTGTTGTCTGATGGTAACGGTGGATTCCCTCCGGTTACCCGCTCCCCGACTGCAATCTGGGCCGGAGGAGCTCTACACTTTGCCCGCAGGCGCTGGCCCTGGGGAAACTTGTGCCCTGGCGGTGGCGGTGTCTCCCCGGTAATGGTCGGGCTGTTGCCGTCAATCGGGACTTGGTTGTTGGGGGAGCTGCGTCCCCGTCACTGACGGATTTGGCAAATCTGGCGACTCCTAGCCTTGCCGGGGTCCGAGAGGCCCCTGCCCTGGTGCTGACTGTCCTTCGGAACACTGCTCCAGACCACCGGGCACACAGCCAACGGGGTCCTTCCAGGAACTTCCAAACGGTCCCCCTCCAGACAGTCACCGCCGTTGCTGACCTTGCTGTTCTGGCCCTCACAAAGCTGGACCCTTCAGGCTGTCTTTCTCTTCTGTTACTTTGCTTGCTTTTCCTCCTTTACTACTTTCCTTCCTTCACTTTCACTTAGTTGTTTACTTTTGCCCTGTCTAGACTACTCCTCCACTCCTTCCACTTCCTCCTCCCTGACTAGACTGCCTGGTCTCTTCCTGCCTCCAGTGTTGTGAGCTCCTTGGTGGGCGGAGCCAACCGCCTGGCCCACCCCCTGGTGTGCATCATCAACCTCTGGAGGAAGGCAACAAGGATTTGTGGTTAGCAGATGTGCCTACCTGGAGTGTGGGGTGTGGTGGTGTTGTGACCTGTGTCCCCTGGCTTGCCCAGGGCGACACATTCCCCCTTAGCAAAATGCAGACCGTCCGCGGGCTGCCGTCCCACACCGGTTTTATTTTTCTGTAAAAGGGGTAACAAGGTTAAGCAAAACATAAATAACATTTTTAATCAAAACTCTTCCCAAGACGGGAGGCACATTTACTTAAACGTTGCAACGGTATACGGTCACGGTTTCCGCTCTCTCCCACCCAAGCAACCTGGCCCTGATGCTGCCCCTAAAGCCCAGGCAGCACCCCTTGACCCACAGTCCAGCACAAGTCACCCGAGCGGGATCTGTCCTTCCCCTCCAGAGGGTGGCCACCGGTTCCTTTGGTGGCTGGGCCCTGGCCTGCTCTGCTCAGGGCCCTCCCTCCAACCTGCCTCTCCGGAGGCGGCATTGCGGAAACGGTAACGGTACCCAACATATTTACAAGCCACTTAACGTTTGTGGTGCCCTGCAAGTTCACGGGCTTGTCCATGGATAGTTCCCATGCATTTTAAACGGTCCCCACGGGGACAACGGTGCCGGCTCCTGCCGGTTGCTAATCACACTGTAAATCAGGTGAACTTCGGATCATTTTCACTTATCATTTGCAGAACTTTTTCAAACAAACACACAACAACTTCAATGATGGTCCCAACGGGGACGGTGCTGCGGGCATCCATTGCCCTACTCCGGTCTGTCAAGCGCTGGGGCTGCTGGCAAGGGGTAGAGGTCTGCGCTCGCTCGGGCCTCCGGGCCCCTCCTGAGGTTAACGTCCAGCGCAAACCACCCTCGCTCCCCAAAGTGCCGGGTATAGTGCACAATATCTCCCGGCATCAGGTTACGGCCGGGATGTTCCTCGGGCAGGTGAGCATGCACATCCCGCCGGGCTACAAACACCTCGGCCTCCAGGCCTGGCTCGTAGATGAACCCATAGCCCCGGCGGACATCGAATCGCCTCACCTGTCCCTCGTGCAGCGGTCCCCGGTCACGGAATGTCGCTTGCCGGAGATTCTCCTTCTCCCGGATCGCTCTGGCCACCAGCTCGGCTTTCCTTCTCTCCCTCTCCGCGATCTCCAGGCCCAGCTTTGTCGGTTCCCTGTCCCAGTATGGCGCTGCTACCTGCTCCGGCGCACGGGTTGAGCCCCGCGGGACATCCAGCACGTTACCCACTGTCAGGAAGGTGGGTAGCGTATCCCGCGGTGTCATGGCCTTGGGCGCTGCCTTGCAGCAACAACCCGGCGCCACCTCAGCCGAGGTGTGGGGGATGGGCACAGGGGCTTTCCGCAGCCGGGCCTTCGGCTCGGAACGGGTCTTCGGCTCCGGCTCGGGGAGTTTCTCAGGGGATGCCTCCGGTTCGGTCTTCGGAGTCTTCCACGGCAACACCGCTGACTGGCTGCGGGCTCCGGCTGCAGGTTGGCCCGCTTAGGCGGGGACGCTGGGTACTGCTACCGGTTGCGGTGGTAGCAGGCCTAGTGGCGGGGTCACGGCCTCCGGGACGGGTGGCGAGGGAGGCAGCGAAGGGAGAGGGCTTGGACCGGGCCCCACAGCCGCGATGACCGGCCCCTCAAGGGCATCGGGACGTGGGTCACTCACCCTCCCTTTCTCCGCTTCCTCCTCGCGTCTCCGCACGGTGGCTACAACGTCCGCCATGTCGGCCTCCCACTCCTCCATGAGGAGCTGCATCTTCACCTGCAGCCGTTGGTAGAGTTGTGCGGTCCGGATCTCCACCCACGCCGCGGTTCCAGGCGCGGGGGGTACGGTGTCGCGGGACGGCATCCACATGACGGCTGGTTCGTTTGCTTCCAGGAACGGTATGTTTGCAGAGTCCTGGCGTCCCTGCTTTTATAGCCGCAGCTACATGCGGCCGGCCGCCATCGCGTCCCCCTTAGCTCTTTCCGGCCCCTCCTCTCTCGGGGCGGGGTTTTGGCCTTCGCGCTTCTACTGCTCGAGAAGACGCTCGAGCGGGAACTTTTCGCGCCAAAGATGGCGACTTCTGAAATTTTTCTGCCGGATGCCTCCGGCGGTAACAAGGCGCACCTCTACCTGACGGCAGAGCGGTAAGATCCTGTTCGTGACGCCAAGTTGTCGCGGGCGGGGAGGAGGGTGTCAGCACACCGCGCTCACCCCTTCTGCTCGGGTCCGGCAGCTGCTCCTGGTGGCTCGAGCTGTGGGCCGGATCCCGGGGTGTCTCGAGCGACACTCCTCGCCCGTGAGTGAAAGGGGGTGTTTGTTGGGTGTGGGGATTGTTATAGTTCGTGACGCCACCCACGGTTGTGGTGATTGCACCACCGCTGCTCAGTGTGGGGGTCCCGGGGATGGTGATGCGGAGCAGCCAGGTGTTGTGTTGCCCCTCCGTGGGTAGGGGTTGGTGATCCCGGGGCCCGGTGATGAGATGTGAAGTGTAGGGCCTGGAGGGCGCAGGGACGCGGGGGCAGCGCTGTGCCTTGCGGCACTATGGTACTCACTCAGCCTGACACACGGACACAGTCTGTACGGTAAACCAACGGCTGGTAGGACGGTCCCACAGACGGCTGCACCTGCACTCCCGGTAGGTGACGGTGATGTCCCTCTTCCTTGCACCTGTGTTGTCTGATGGTAGCGGTGGATTCCCTCCGGTTACCCGCTCCCCGACTGCAATCTGGGCCGGAGGAGCTCTACACTTTGCCCGCAGGCGCTGGCCCTGGGGAAACTTGTGCCCTGGCGGTGGCGGTGTCTCCCCGGTAATGGTCGGGCTGTTGCCGTCAATCGGGACTTGGTTGTTGGGGGAGCTGCGTCCCCGTCACTGATGGATTTGGCAAATCTGGCGACTCCTAGCCTTGCCGGGGTCCGAGAGGCCCCTGCCCTGGTGCTGACTGTCCTTCGGAACACTGCTCCAGACCACCGGGCACACAGCCAACGGGGTCCTTCCAGGAACTTCCAAACGGTCCCCCTCCAGACAGTCACCGCCGTTGCTGACCTTGCTGTTCTGGCCCTCACAAAGCTGGACCCTTCAGGCTGTCTTTCTCTTCTGTTACTTTGCTTGCTTTTCCTCCTTTACTACTTTCCTTCCTTCACTTTCACTTAGTTGTTTACTTTTGCCCTGTCTAGACTACTCCTCCACTCCTTCCACTTCCTCCTCCCTGACTAGACTGCCTGGTCTCTTCCTGCCTCCAGTGTTGTGAGCTCCTTGGTGGGCGGAGCCAACCGCCTGGCCCACCCCCTGGTGTGCATCATCAACCTCTGGAGGAAGGCAACAAGGATTTGTGGTTAGCAGATGTGCCTACCTGGAGTGTGGGGTGTGGTGGTGTTGTGACCTGTGTCCCCTGGCTTGCCCAGGGCGACACACTAACATAAATGGATTACCTGGGTTCAGTTGTATGTACCCACTAAGTTTACTTTCATGATTTTGATTTTCGTTGGTATATATTCTGGAGGCTTCAATGTCTTCAAGTAAGTTAGAGGAAAATCTTTGCTTTAATTTTGCTTCATATTCTGCTTGTTGAAAAACATGAAGATTCTTAATGTCTGTTATATTACCAGCTGCAATTGACAATTCATTTCCTTTATGAACATGATCTTGGTAAGTTTGGCTACTACCAACTAGTGTAGCACATTTTGCTGCTTCTTCTCTCTTAGACTTTGACAAGTTCCTAGACTGAACATCTGAATCTCTTCGTAAACTGGTATGTGTGCACTTTTTATTTGCAATAACAGACACTTTCAGTGGAAAGCGATTAGGTTCTTGGTCCATACGAAAATGGAAGTGTGAACAATCATTAACTTTGCAGCATGCTTTAACATTTAGATAAGGGGCCCTTCGCTTTCGTGATCTTGTCTTCTTTATCTGGTTGTAATAAAATTTCAATGCACACTTTGCCCGAAACTCTCGCACTTTATCATAAAATATGTTGCACCAGTCTCCAATCAACCGCTTCCCATTCTTTGGTCTAATGTTCTCTCACTCACATTCAGTTAGAAGAAAAGTAAATTTTTCTGTGCTATGTGCTTCAATGGTTTTACTCATTTTTTTCAGGTTTTCTTGTCCCTTTACGCAGACACTGCCATTTGATGATGATGATGATGATGATAACAGTCTTTCTCGTTTTTTCGTCATCAGCATGGCATTTTCTTCTTGAGTAATTAGCATGGATTCAGATGAAACATTGTATTTAGCTGTTGGGGTCTTTTTATAAAATGAATTATCTTCTTAACTAGAGTATGAGAATGATGGTACAGTAGGATGTATTCTTTTGTGATGGTTAATTGCATAGACACTCTGAACTTGATCAGAGGTTGGTGTTGAATGTACAAAACAAAGCTTGCAATCTTTTGTTACATCATGATTTCCTGTATCAGAACACAAGTGTCCACCAGTTTTACTTCTATTTTGGAAAATTGGATTTGACAAATCACTTACATTGGAAGGTGTTTCTGGGAGGACATTAGAACCCCTTTTCCTTTGAAGGAAATCATCATATGAAGGACCTTCTTTCAAAGCAGCAGAGACAGTAGTTTGAACATAAGGCTTCACATTAGTTGATGCTAAGGGGCACTTTGCACACTGCGACATCGCAGGCCGATGCTGCGATGCCGAGTGCGATAGTCCCCGCCCCCGTCGCAGCAGCGATATGTGGTGATAGCTGGCGTAGCGAAAATTATCGCTACGCCAGCTTCACACACACACTCACCTGCTGTGCGACGTCCCTGTGGCCGGCGACCCGCCTCCTTGTTAAGGGGGCGGGTTGTGCGGCGTCACTGCAACGTCACATGGCAGGCGGCCAATCGAAGCGGAGGGGCGGAGATGAGCAGGATGTAAACATCCTGCCCACCTCCTTCCTTCCGCATATCCTACGGAAGCCGCAGTGACGCCGGTAGGAGATGTTCCTCGCTCCTGCGGCTTCACACACAGCGATGTGTGCTGCCGCAGGAGCGAGGAACAACATCGGACCATCGCGTCAGCGTAATTATGAATTACGCCGACGCTGTACCGATGATACGATTACGACGCTTTTGCGCTCGTTAATCGTATCATCCAGGCTTTACACACTGCGATGTCGCATGCGATGCCGATGTGCGTCACTTTCAATTTGACCCCACCGACATCGCACCTGCGATGTCGCAGTGTGCAAAGCCCGCCTAAGGACCCTGCATCTTCAATTGCTGAAGGGTCACAAATGCTGCTCTCTTCACCTACAGCAGTTTCACTTAGTGAAGTTTCTGAATTACTGGTGTGCAGTGCTTCAGGAAAACCACGAATGGCAGTATCAAGACTACTAGGTGTTAGACATTTTTCATACAACAGCACACAGCAGTTTTTCTGAATACTTTGCTCATAGGTTGTAATTTGTTCGCATTTAACAGAAGCATCATCTAACACATTGATTTCATTTTGTTTGTTGAAAACCACAGTTATGTAATGGCCTGAAGCTGATGTGCCATAATGTAATATAGCACTAACAAGTTTGTAACTGAGTTCCATGTCCAGGTCAGCTCCTGTGCTGTTTAACGTCAAAACATGGTCAAGCAAGACAGTGGATTCATTCCTTTGTTGTGAAGATCCCACATTTCTGGCGACCTACATCAGAAGGTTTTCTGGTGGATTATGAAACTTGATAATTTTTCTGTCAAATATTATTCAGGATATTGAGATGTTCATTTTGAGTACTTGTGGTCCAGGGTACCTCTTTTAAAATTAATCGTATGGACGATTGATTACGTTTCATTATGCGCGTATAGCGTTATGTAACACAGATTTACATGAATAACTTCTAAACTACACATAGACTTGATAATTTTTCTATCAAATATTTTTCAGGACATTGAGATGTTCATTTTGAGTACTTGCGGTCCAGGGTACCTCTTTTCAAATTAAAATTATGTACAATTGATTACGTTTGATTATGCGCGTATAGCATTATATAGCACAGATTTACGTGAATAACTTCTAAACTACACATAGACTTGATAATTTTTCTATCAAATATTATTGAGGACAATGAGATGTTCATTTTGAGTACTTGTGGTTCAGGGTACCTCTTTTCAAACTAATCGTATGGACGATTGAGTACGTTTGATTACGCGTGTATAACGTTATGTGACACAGATTTATGTGAATAACTTCTGAACTACACATAGACTTGATAATTTTTTTAGCAAATATTATTCAGGACATTGAGATGTTCATTTTGAGGACTTGTGGTCCAGGGTACCTCTTTTGAAATTAAACTTATGTACGATTAAGTGCGTTTAATTATGCGCGTATTGAATTATATAACAGAGATTTACGTGAATAACTTGTAAACTACACATAGACTTGATAATTTTTCTATTAAATATTATTCAGGACATTAAGATGTTCATTTTTAGTACTTGTGGTCCAGGTTCCTCTTTTCAAATTAATTGTATGGACGATTGAGTACGTTTGAATACGCGTGTATAGCGTTATGTGACACAGATTTACGTGAATAACTTCTGAACCATGCATAGACTTAATAATTTTTCTGTCTAATATTATTCAGGAGTCGGACATTGAGATGTTCATTTTGAGCACTTGTTGTCCAGGGAACCTCTTTTGAAAGTAAACTTATGTACGATTGATTACGTATGATTATGCGCGTATAGTAACACAGATTTACGTGAATAACTTCTAAACTACACATAGACTTGATAAATTTTCTGTCAAATATTATTCAGGACATTGAGATGTTCATTTTGAGTACTTGTGGTCCAGGGTACCTCTTTTCAAATTAAACATATGGACGATTGAGTACGTTTGATTACGCGTGTATATAGCATTATATAACACAGATTTACGTGAATAACTTCTAAATTACACATAGACTTGATAATGTTTTTAGCAAATATTATTCAGGACATTAAGATGTTCATTTTGAGTACTTGTAGTCCAGGGTACCTCTTTTCAAATTAAAATTATGGACGATTGAGTACATTTGATTATGCACGTATAGCGTTATATGACACAGATTTACGTGAATAACTTCTGAACTACACATAGACTTGATAATTTTTTTAGCAAATATTATTCAGGACATTGAGATGTTCATTTTGAGGACTTGTGGTCCAGGGTACCTCTTTTCAAATTAATCGTATGGACGATTGAGTACGTTTGATTACACGTGTATATCGTTATATAACACAGATTTACATGAATAATTTCTTAACTACACATAGACTTGATCATTTTTCTATCAAATATTTTTCAGGACATTGAGATGTTCATTTTGAGGACTTGTGGTCCAGGGTACCTCTTTTCAAATTAAACTTATGTACGATTAAGTGTGTTTGATTATGCGCGGATTGAATTATGTAACAGAGATTTACGTGAATAACTTCTGAACTATACATAGACTTGATAATTTTTCTATCAAATATTATTCAGGACATTAAGATGTTCATTTTGAGTACTTGGGGTCCAGGGTACCTCTTTTCAAATTAATCGAATGGACGATTGAGTACGTTTGAATACGCGTGTATAGCGTTATGTGACACAGATTTACGTGAATAACTTCTAAACTACACATAGACTTGATAATTTTTCTATCAAATATTATTCAGGACATTAAGATGTTCATTTTGAGTACTTAAGGTCCAGGGTACCTCTTTTCAAATTAATCGTATGGACGATTGAGTACGTTTGATTACGCGTGTATAACGTTATGTGACACAGATTTATGTGAATAACTTCTGAACTACACATAAACTTGATAATTTTTCTATCAAATAGTATTCAGGACATTGAGATGTTCATTTTGAGTACTTGTGGTCCAGGGTACCTCTTATAGCATTATATAGCACAGAATTTCAAATTCATATAGAACCTTAATTTTGAGCACTTGTGGACCAGGCACCTTGATCAAAATAAAAATTATGTATGATCAGTTGGTTCTAAAACAGTTGGTGCACCATAGATGAATGAATATCTAATAGCTAAAGTCTAACTTAGATGAATGAATTTCTAATAGCTAAAGTCTAACTTAGATCAATGAATATCTAATAGCTAACGTCTAACTGCAGACTAACTTGAATCTGGTGAGAGCAAGTCACGTGTCCGGCCGCAGGTCCTGTTCGTCGCGCTGCACCGCATTGCCTCTCAGGATTCTCCCAGCGAGAAGAGATCGGTGTCACTGGATGAGGTGAGTGTGTATGCGATCCGATGTGTGTGCTATCCGATGTTTGTGTGTGTGTGTGTGTGTGTGTGATTTGTTGTTTGCGTGTGAGCCGATGTTTGTGTGTGCGATCTGATTATGTGTGCGATCTGACTGTGTGTGCGATCTGATGTTTGTGTGTGAGATCTGGTGTGTGTGTGAGATCTGATTGTGTGTGTGTGTGTGAGCTGATGTGTGCGGGTGTGTGATCACTGCAGGTCCTCTGCTCGGTGTCGGGTGAGTGTAATCGCCGGGTGCCGCTGTCTATAATGAAGTGTCCTGCAGTATCTGTATCTTTTTTAGCTGCACGGACACTTCATTATTGATCCGGGACTAGGGCTTATTTTCGGGGGAGGGCTTATATTTAAGCCTTTCTCCGAAAATGCTGAAAATCCCTGCTAGGGCTTATTTTTGGGGAGGTCTTATTTTTGGAAAAACACGGTATAATAGCCAGTTATGGACTTGTGACGCCCTGGCGAAACCAGGTAGTCACACAGAATAGGCCCCCGCATAGCACCATCCCACACAGGGTTACATCTTGCCAAACAAATCCTAGTCAACCCCCCCCAGGGAAGGAAAGGCACACCAGTGGGCGGGACCAGGCGGATGGAGAACGCCCACCTAGGGGTCTAGAGAACCCGGGGCGGAAAAAGCAGTAGTTGAAAGTAGAGAGTTGAAAGAAGAAGGTTGAAAGTAGAGAGTTGTAGTAGAGAGTTGGAAGTGGAGAGTGGAGGAGTCGAGAGGAGGAAGTGAAGTGCGGAGACAGAAAGGAAAGGCGTCAGGGTTGGAGCCCTGGCGTGCTGGCTAGGTGGTAGATGGTGGTCCGTGTCTGTCAGGAGACGGGAAGACAGCTGCCGGAGATCCGAGGTGGACCGGGACAGGGTTGAAACCCGCCGGTACCGACACCGGAGAACCGGCCTGGAAACCGTGCACAGAGGGGGTACTTGGACCCTGAAGCCAGGACCGGAACCAACGGCCTAGCTAATTAACCAATTGAGGGCAGGATTATAGGTCCTGTCCCAACCAAAGTCCCAAAAGCAGACAACCACCCACCGATAGGGCATCCGCCAGGGCCCGGTAGATCCCAAGGGTCAGCATCAGCGGGCAAGGCTCCCAACAAAAGGACCGGGAGCGGACTCCCGTGTTTCACACCGGGAGGTCCACCACACCAAAAACACAGTGCAGAGGAAAGTGACACAGACCACCAGCCCGGGTGTGGGACCAGAATACACCCGGCCGCTACGGCCAGCCACCAGCACCTTGGTTTACCATTGGACTTGTGTGATTCATTCAATCGTGAGTAAACTAACATTCCCCGGCCTGACCGGGCGCGCTGGCCCCTGCAGTCACCACCCTCAGCACAGAGACACTGGGTCCCGGGGCATCCATCCCTACCCTACCCATGGAGGGGTTAACATCCAGCTGCCATCCCATCGCACCCGGGTGCCCCACAACAGCAGCGGTGGTGCCTCAGAGTCCAAGGGTCCGTGGTGTGATTGTGTAGAAGTTTTTTTTCCAAGAGTCCATCGGACCAAACGATTGCCATTTGTCAAATCTGTCAGACACAGCTTAGCAGAGGCAAAAATACTTCCAGCTTGGGCACCTCCAGCATGAGAAACCATATATTAGCCAAGCACACCACTAGGTGGTTGACAGCTCTAGGTGAAAAACACGATTTCCAGACTCAAAACTCTGCCACTTCCCCTGGGCTGCCTGCTTCCCAAACTGGTGCGCAAGAAGGTGGCGCTGTTGCCTCCTTCTCCCAACCTGATGTTGGCCAAACTCAATCATCAACGACAGCTTCGATGTCCTAGCGTTCCGTTGAGTTGTCCTTACCACAGACCTTCGAAAAGAAGCGAAAATACCCCGTTACGCACCCAAGAGCAGAAACCATAATTGCACACATTGCACGGTTGATAGCCCTTGAGATGTTGCCGTATCGGCTTGTGGGAACAGAGGCTTTCCGTGAACTTTGGCGGTGTTAGAACATCGGTACTCTGTGCCTAGCCGCTACTATTTTTCTCATTGTGCCGCCCCGCGCTCCACAATCACGTATCTGTAAGCATCAAACGGGCTCTCACCAACGCCATAACAGGGAAGGTCCACTTAACCACAGACACGTGGACAAGTGGAAGTGAACAGGGAAGCTACATCTCACTGACTGCACACTGGGTGAACCTGGTGGTGGCTGGTAAAGAGTCTGAGCCGGCAACATCCCATATAATTCCCACACCCAGAATAGCGGAGCCCACTTCAATCACAGTTTTAGAAGCCTCCTACACAGCAACAACTCCCTCCTACTCTTCATCTGGCTCCTGTGCATCCTCCTCAACATCCACCAGTGTCCAACCGTCGACATCATTCCCCAGCTGGGATCTCTGCAGCAGTGCCTCGACTAAGCGGCAACACGCTCTACTGAAGCTCATGTGTATCGTGACAAATCGCATACGGCACCTGAGATTTTGAAAGCAATAACTGAGCAGACAGAAGAGTGGCTTGAGCCGTTGAACCTCCGTCCAAGGATGGTAGTGTGCAATAATGGTCATAATCTGGTGGCGGCTTTAAAGCTTGGAAAGCTTGTACACGTTCCTTGTATGGCCCACGTTGTAAATTTAGTAGTTCAGCACTTTCTCAAGAAATACCCAGAGATACCAAACCTACTTTCCAAGGTACGACGTATTAGCGCACATTTCCGCAAGTCATCTCCCTCTTTTGCTGGCCTGGGAGTGCTGCGGCAGCGCTTACACTTGCCTTGTCACAGACTAATATGTGGCCTCCCTACGAGATGGAATTTAACCTATTATATGTTGGCCAGGATCCATGAGCAGCGGACGGCAGTATCCCAATTCCAGCTGGAACATGCCCGTCAGATGCAGCTGCCAGACATAAGTACTGCCGAGTGGGTGTGGATTGCAGACATTTGTCAGGTCTTGGAGAATTTTGATTACTGTACCAAGATTGTGAGCAGTGAGGATGCTGTTATCAGCATTACCATTCCACTGATTTGTTTATTGAAACACTCTCTGGATGGTCTGACTGACCAAAGTGTTCATGCACCCGAGTTGTCTGTGGATCCAGACTTCACAATGGTTGCTAGTAATCCGCACAACCTCGGCCAACAAGCTCAGGCCACCTTTGCTCAGCATCATGAGGATGAGGATGAGGAGGATGATGAAGAATGTGATGCCCTGGGCAAGCCAGGGGTCACAGGTCACAACACCACATGCACCCCCACATTCCCTGCAGGTACACCTAGCTAACCCAAAATCCTTGTTGCCTTCCTCCAGGGGCTGATGTCCACACCAGGGGGTGGGCCAGGCAGTTGGCTCCGCCCACCGAGGAGTTCACAGCCCTGGAGGCGGGGAGAACCAGGCAGATCAGTGAGGGAAGTGAAAGTAGAAGGAGGTGAAGTGGTAGAGGAGGTTAGGAGAGAAGCTGAAGTAAAGTGAAAAGAAACAGTTTGTAAAGCCTGAAGTTGGTCCGGGTGTGTGCCCCGGACTGTGACAGCAAGGTCAGCAGACGGCGGTGATAGTCTGCAGGGGGACTGCTCGGAGGTTGCTGGAAGGACCGCGGACGGGTAGTGACCCGGCGGTACCGGAGCAGTATACGAAGAACAGTCAGCACCAGGGCAGGGGCCTTTCGGATCCCGGCAAGGCTAGGAGTCGCCATAATTTGCCAAATCCGTCAGTGAAGGGGACCTCTGTCTCCTAACAACCAAGTCCCGATTGAAGGCAACAGTCCGACCATTAAGGGGAGACACCGCCACCGCCAAGGCACCAGTTTCCCAGGGCCAGCGTCTGCGGGCAAGAGAGAGGCTCCTCCGGCACATATCAAAGCCGGGGAGCGGGTAACCGGTGGGGACCCATCGCTACCAAAGAGACTTTACATAGGTGCAGGGAAGAGACCGTCACCGGTAACTGCAGGGAACCGCAGCACCGTAACCGTCCGAGGGACCCGTCCAACCAGCCGTTTGTTTACCGAGAACTGTGTCGTGTTTACTGGCTGAGTGAGTACCTCCGTGCCGTGCGGCACAGCGCTGCCCCTGCGCCCCTGCACCTCCACAGGCCCCATACCCGCCTGTCCACCATCCCAATCCCATCACCGGGCCCCGGGAGCACCACAACCCCTACCCACGGAGGGGCACATTAACAACTGGCTGCTCCATACCATCACTCCCGGCTCCCCATACAGAGCAGCGGTGGTGTTAACAAATCACCACAACCGTGGGTGGCGTCACGGACAATCAACTTTCCCAAAACCCAATCCCCTTTCACTCACGGGCGAGGAGCGCCGCTCGAGTCCCCGGGATCCGGCCCATCGCTCGAGCCACCGAGCAGCAGCAGCAGCAGGCCGCAGCAGCCGCAGCGGCAGCCGGAACCGAGCAGTGGGAGAACGCAGCGTCCCCTCCTCCGCCCACGACAACTTGGCGTCACGAACAGGATCTTACCGCTCTGCCGTTGGGTAGAGGTGCGCCTTGTAACCGCCGGAGGTATCCGGCCAGAAAATTCCAGAAGTCGCCATCTTTGGCGCGAAAAGTTCCCGCTCGAGCGTCTTCTCGAGCAGAAGAGGCGCGAAGGCCAAAACCCCGCCCCGATAGAGGAGGGGCCGGAAAGAGGCTAAGGGGGACGAAATGGCGACTGGTCGCGTGTGAGATGGCTATAGAAGCAGGGACGCCAGGACCCTGTGGCCTTCTCATTGCTAGTTCCTGGAAAGCACGACTGCTGAGATGTCCGCTCCAACAAACGGCAGCGAGATCCCCGCGCCCGGCACAGCGGCGTGGATAGAGAACCGGACTACCCCGCTGAGTCATCGGTTGCAGGCCCGGATGCAGCTCCTCCTGGAGGAGTGGGAGGCCGACATGGCGGACGTGGTGGCTGCTATGCGGAGATGCGAGGTGGAGGAAGATTTGGAGGAACGGGTAAGAGACCCACGTCCCTGTATTCCCGAGGGATCGGCCATCACGGCTGAGGGGCCCGGCCTACGCCCGATCACCCTGCTGCCTTCCCCGCTCGCCGCGTTAGTCACTGCCGCCCCGCCACTAGGCCCGCTACCTATCCAATCGGTAGCGGTACCCTGCCTGTCCACCCAAGCGGACCGACCGGCTGCAGACGTCTGGGGCAACCCTGCACTGCTTCCCCAGAAGCCCCCGGAGCCGAGCCCCCTTGATGAAAATGTGTTGGAGGCTCCGGCAGTGATTGTGCCAGACCCCGAGCCCGGGACCGTGGCATGGCTGAAAGCTCGAGTGATTCAATTCCACCAACGTCAGCAGGATCAGATCTTCAGGATGATGGAGCAGTGGACCAACGAGGTAGAGATGCTGATTGCAACTGCCCCGGTGTACGGAGGGGGAATAGATGTAGCAGAACCGACTGGTGACCCACGTCCCTATGTCCTACCAGGACCGGCCGCTGCGGCTGAGGGGCCCGGCCTAGTCTCGACCTATGCATCATCCTTGCCGTTACTTCTGGGGCGCCTCAGTGTAAACTCGCCTGACCTGCTGCCCCGTGCTGCTGCAGAGGGGTCTGATGTGCTGGATGCTGGAGGCCAGGAGGCTGCGGCAGCTGGCAGTAACCCGCCTGGCGCAGGAACAAGAGATGATGACTCCGGCCTCAGCCCTGGGTCTGCTGCTGAGTTTGAAGAGGCAAGTGAGCATTCCCGCTATGTAGGAGACCCCGTGGTTTTTCATACCCCGCGTGCCGGTGGAAATGGTTACCGGGTAGCCCTGTCACAGCAGGCATGTCAGTGCATGTTTGATATGCTGGTGGCAGAGGATGGGTCCGCCTCAGCAGAAGAGTATGAGTAAGGGCAGCGGAGCACCGTTGCACCGTCCCCGTTGGGACCACCAGTCAGTATGTTTACAGTTTGAAAAAGTTTTGAAGGAGAAAATCGAAAGTGATCAACTGATGGAGTAACCAGATTATCTACCGTGATTTGGAAACCGGCCGTTGACGGCATCGTTGTCCCCGTGGGGACCGTTTGAAAAATTTGCATAGGAACTCCTATGGACAAGCCCGTGAACTTGCAGGGCAACCACAAACGTTAAGTGGCTTGTAAATAAGTTGTGTTACCGGTACCGTTTCCGCATTTACCGCCTCCGGAGAGGCAGGTTGGAGGGAGGGCCCACAGCCGAGCAGGCTGGGGCACAGCCACCACAGGAACCGGTGGCTACCCTCTGGAGGGGAAGGACAGATCCCGCTCGGGGTAACTTGTGCTGGACTGGGGTCAAGGGGTGCTGCCTGGGTTTTAGGGGCAGCATCAGGGCCAGGTTACTTAGGTGGGAGAGAGCGGAGACCGTAACCGTTAACCGTTTTTAAGTTAGCAACGTTTAAGAACCGAACCTCCCGATGTGGGAAGATGTCATCAATTGTATATATGTTACCGTTTTTTCTATTTTTCAGAAAACAAAAAGGAAAATAAAACCGGTGTTGGCCTGGCAGCCCGAGGACGGTCTGCGTTTTGCTAAGGGGGAATGTGACGCCCTGGGCAAGCCAGGGGTCACAGGTCACAACACCACTTGCACCCCCACATTCCCTGCAGGTACACCTAGTTAACCCAAAATCCTTGTTGCCTTCCTCCAGGGGCTGATGTCTACACCAGGGGGTGGGCCAGGCGGTTGGCTCCGCCCACCGAGGAGTTCACAGCCCTGGAGGCGGGGAGAACCAGGCAGATCAGTGAGGGAAGTGAAAGTAGAAGGAGGTGAAGTGGTAGAGGAGCTTAGGAGAGAAGCTGAAGTAAAGTGAAAAGAAACAGTTTGTAAAGCCTGAAGTTGGTCCGGGTGTGTGCCTCGGACTGTGACAACAAGGTCAGCAGACGGCGATGATAGTCTGCAGGGGGACTGCTCGGAGGTTGCTGGAAGGACCGCGGACGGGTAGTGACCCGGCGGTACCGAAGCAGTATACGAAGAACAGTCAGCACCAGGGCAGGGGCCTTTCGGATCCCGGCAAGGCTAGGAGTCGCCATAATTTGCCAAATCCGTCAGTGAAGGGGACCTCTGTCTCCTAACAACCAAGTCCCGATTGAAGGCAACAGTCCGACCATTAAGGGGAGACACCGCCACCGCCAAGGCACCAGTTTCCCAGGGCCAGCGCCTGCGGGCAAGAGAGAGGCTCCTCCGGCACATATCCAAGCCGGGGAGCGGGTAACCGGTGGGGACCCATCGCTACCAAAGAGACTTTACATAGGTGCAGGGAAGAGACCATCACCGCTAACTGCAGGGAACCGCAGCACCGTAACCGTCCGAGGGACCCGTCCAACTAGCCGTTTGTTTACCGAGAACTGTGTCGTGTTTACTGGCTGAGTGAGTACCTCGTGCCGTGCGGCACAGCGCTGCCCCTGCGCCCCTGCACCTCCACAGGCCCCATACCCACCTGTCCACCATCCCAATCCCATCACCGGGCCCCGGGAGCACCACAACCCCTACCCATGGAGGGGCACATCCACAACTGGCTGCTCCATACCATCACTCCCGGGCTCTTCATACAGAGCAGCGGTGGTGTTAACAAATCACCACAACCGTGGGTGGCGTCACGGACAATCAACTATCCCAAAACCCAATCCCCTTTCACTCACGGGTGAGGAGCGCCGCTCGAGTCCCCGGGATCCGGCCCATCGCTCGAGCCACCGAGCAGCAGCAGCAGCAGCAGGCCGTAGCAGCCGCAGCGGCAGCCGGACCCGAGCAGTGGGAGAGCGCGGCGTCCCCTCCTCCGCCCGCGACAAAGAACAGGAATGCTTTGAAGTTGGTAACCAAGGGATTGACAACCCAAGCTTCATGGCTGTCCAGCATGGATGGCCTGAGGAGGAGCAAGAGGAGGAGAGAGAGACTGAGGAGGAGATGAGTTTTAGGGAGACAGAATATATTCTTAGCAGTGACACACAAAGGTTTCCAGTTCGGAATCTGGGACACATGGCACAGTTCATGTCACACTGCCTTTCTCATGATTGTCGGCTAGTCCACATTTTGGCAGACAACAAATACTGGTTATGTAACTTCTTTGACCCACGCTACAAAGACACATTTGCTTCGCCACTTGTGGAGGCAAATAAGGATTGTACTATGGAAACATTCAAGAGGGCTGTAGTGTAGCAGTTGATGAAACGATTACCCTCAGATCATGCTGGCGTCAGAGGCAATGTGTCATCTCATGTAACGGGATTACAAGAGAGGGCTACGCCTAATAGGTGCCACACAGGCGGGGGACTTATGTGCCAAAACTGGTCCATTTTCCACAAACCGTCAACTGCGGATCAGATAACGGTTGGGGGAACTGTGACAAGGAGGGAACAGTTAAGTAAGATGGTGGGGGACTATGTAGGTGACTGTATAAGCGTGCTTTCAGAGTCTACTGTTCCCTTTAACTATTAAGTTTTCAAGCTCAACACTTGGCCAGACCACGCCTTATACGCTTTGGAAGTGCTAGCTTGCTGTGCTGCGAGTGTGTTGTCTGAGCGTGTTTTCAGCTCAGCGGGGTCAATAATAACAGATTGTCGCACACGACTATCCACGGAAAGTGCAGACGGTTTGATGATGATCAAAATGAATCATAGATGGATCGCCCCAGAGTATCTCAGGCCGCCTATTATCAAGACCAAATAATAAGTGTAGCCCCAAAATTTGGATTTCTTAAGTTCAAATAAGTTCTATTGTTTCTCATTCAAGACTATTTTGTCTTCTATCATCTAATGACACCGCATGACTAATGTAACTTGTTATGCTGCTGCTGTCGCGGGTGGAGTGGTCGGGGCTGCTGCTGCTCGGTGGCTCGAGTGGTGGGCCGGACCCTGGGACTCGAGCAGCGCTCCTCGCCCACGAGTGAAAAGGGATGGTTTGTTTGGGGAGATAGTTCGTGACGCCACCCACGGGTCGTGGTGATAATGGGCACCACCGCTGCTGGTGACGGGGATCCCGGGAGCGATGGCAGGGAGCAGCTAGGATGTTGGTTCCCCCTCCGTGGGTAGGGGTTGGTGATCCCGGGGCACGGTGGTGGTACGGGGAGGCAGGGTAGCTGGGGTGCAGGGTTGTGGGGCAGCGCGGCGTGGTGCCGGATGGCACTGTTGTACTCACTCAGGAACAGATTCACAGAGTCTCTGGTAAACCAAACGGCTGGATGGACGGGTCCCGCAGCCGGCTACAGTGTATTTGCTCTCCCCAGACAGGTTGATGGTGGCTGTCTTTCCCTGCACCGCTGTGAATGTATTGACTCCTATGGTTGCCCACTGGTAGTCCGCTCCCCGGCGTGTATGTACCGAAGGAGCACGTTTTGCCCGCAGACGCTGGCCCTTGGATCTCTAGCCTATGGCGGTGGCTTTTTATCCTTGGAGGATAACTCCGGCACACTACCACTTTCCCATAAGCCCAAAAAAACGAAGAATACAGTTGTTGGATGTCAAAATCCTTTTCTCTTATTTTATTAGTGCCAAAAAGTGAAAAAAAGTGCTGTACAATTGTCCGCCAGGAATCGACGTTTCGGCTAGCAAGCCTTCATCAGGTCGGACAGGCTGAATACATTATTTACAAGTGAGAAAACAAAACAAAAGAAAAGAGATAAATTAATAACATTGAATGGATATATTGATCAGGGTACAAAAGGCAAAAATAGGAACGACAAAGATCATAGGTGATGACAGAAACATAGTAGCAAGGGTACAACATACGTAGATTGAAACATTGAAATACTATATATTTAAGTACATAGAACCTGATAGGTATAGTAGCAATATCACAAGGTAGCGAGGTAGAAGTGAGACACAGGTGCTGTGGAGTGACCGTACAGCACACATGGTAAGGACGCTCACCTTGACTTATAATGAGATGGCAACCTGGTATAAGTGCAGGATAGCTGCAAAAATATAGAGCCCTCCGTTTGGAGATAGCTGAGGGGAAAAATAAAGTAAAAGGGGTGAGGGAAATATATTGGCAGAAGAAAAGCACGGAAAAGAAGAACAGAAGGTAGTGGTTGCTTTGACATACCCTGTGTCGAAAGCCGTGAAAGCTCTGGGAGATGTTAGTATGTAGGATCCTAAGAGGTTATTGGATCATGAGGTCTGAAATAGGGAGCATGCGGTCTATCTGTAAGGACAAGAGAATGGGGATGACCTACTAGGTTGGGTAATGAAGTAACGAAGACCTTGCTTCACCTCTCGTAGGTGCTCAGGAGAAAAATAGACTATCATTGGAGGATAACTCCGGCACACTACCACTTTCCCATAAGCCCAAAAAAACGAAGAATACAGTTGTTGGATGTCAAAATCCTTTTCTCTTATTTTATTAGTGCCAAAAAGTGAAAAAAAGTGCTGTACAATTGTCCGCCAGGAATCGACGTTTCGGCTAGCAAGCCTTCATCAGGTCGGACAGGCTGAATACATTATTTACAAGTGAGAAAACAAAACAAAAGAAAAGAGATAAATTAATAACATTGAATGGATATATTGATCAGGGTACAAAAGGCAAAAATAGGAACGACAAAGATCATAGGTGATGACAGAAACATAGTAGCAAGGGTACAACATACGTAGATTGAAACATTGAAATACTATATATTTAAGTACATAGAACCTGATAGGTATAGTAGCAATATCACAAGGTAGCGAGGTAGAAGTGAGACACAGGTGCTGTGGAGTGACCGTACAGCACACATGGTAAGGACGCTCACCTTGACTTATAATGAGATGGCAACCTGGTATAAGTGCAGGATAGCTGCAAAAATATAGAGCCCTCCGTTTGGAGATAGCTGAGGGGAAAAATAAAGTAAAAGGGGTGAGGGAAATATATTGGCAGAAGAAAAGCACGGAAAAGAAGAACAGAAGGTAGTGGTTGCTTTGACATACCCTGTGTCGAAAGCCGTGAAAGCTCTGGGAGATGTTAGTATGTAGGATCCTAAGAGGTTATTGGATCATGAGGCTTTTTATCCTCACTGTGTGGACGGTTGCCTTCTGTCGGGTCTTGGGTGTGAGGGAACCCCTGGAGTCTCGGTCACTATCAGATTTGACCGTTGTCGGCGGCTCCTATCCTGGTCGTGGTCTGATGGCCCTGCCTTTGTGCTTGGTACAGATCTGCTCCCTGGCTCGGTACCGGCGGGCCACCGCCCGTCCCCGGTCCTACGGTTCCGCTGACCTGCACCAACTCCTGCAGACGGCCACCACCGTCTGCAGACCTTGCTGACAGTGCCTGGGATCCTACCCAGACACCAACTGTTTTTCTCCTGTCACCTTCAACTCCAAACTTCAACTAACTACTTTTTCCCGCCTCCAGGCCTGTGAACTCCTCGGTGGGTGGGGCCAACCACCTGGCTCCGCCCCACCTGGTGTGGAAATCAAGCTTGGAGGACGGCAACAAGGATTTTGTTTGACTGTTGTTGCCTAACCAGGGGAGGGGGTGTGTGTGATGTTGTGTTTGTGACTACCTGGCTAGTCCAGGGCGTCACACTGCAACGTAATTGTTTGGCCCAATCACCGAGGGCAATATTTTTCAAGCCTTTGTACATTATGCACCGTCGAGGCTACACTGTCTAGAACAATTGGTCAGGCAGTCTCTATATATGAAATATTTTGTTGACTGAGAAGTTGTGAATTAACAAGATTGTCGGAAAAATAAAGTTACGGCTCTCGGAAAAAAGAGAGGAAAAAAACAAAACGGAAAAACACAAAAACTAATTATAAATGATAAAAAAAAAATTATATAGCCCCTATGACGCTGTGCGGCCAAGCCAATCACAGTAACACCACAACAAAGATGGCTGCAGTGTTACTGTGAGGGCAAGCAACGTCAGATGTGTTCATTGGCTGGAAAAAGGTGCCAAGAAGTCCAGAAATGAAAATGAATGTATCGCAGCGAATACCATATTAGCCGCTGGATACCGAATACCTCGAATACCCCATTACCCACCGGATACCGAATAGTGGCGAATACATTCGCTCATCCCTAGTTAGAACCCTTTGGACTCTTTATGAGCAGCTGAATTGATCCTATTATTGGCAGTAGAAAGAGAGGGTCAGCCGGCGTGGAACGGGGGTGCCCAAAATTTAATGGCGTCATACCTTCCGTTAACAGGTAGGAACTAGTTCTCTAGGGCTTCCTAGGGACTCCATAGATTTAGTCCCCCTCTCTCACCCTGCAAACTACTGTGTTGATTATTGGTTAAACACTGGGTGCTATATTATTCTAATGTATACTAATAAAGATAATTGGTTTTATTAGGTTTTTGTGAATCACATTAGATGTGTGTTTGGGCATGACTCAATACCCAGTATAATAAAAGTCAATGGGAAACTCAAGCATTTTTAAATTCTGATGCTTGATTGAGTAATGAGCAGTGGTGAGCACGATCGATCATCACTACTTATTATCTTTCATGAACGTTTCTCTTTTTTTGATTTATTGAGACTAAAGGGTACTTTACACGCTGCGATATCGGTATCGATATCGCTAGCGAGCGTACCGGCCCCGTCGGTTGTGCGTCACGGGCAAATCGCTGCCCATGGCGCACAAGATCGCTTACACCCATCACACGGACTTACCTTCCCTGCGACGTTGCTCTAGCCGGCGAACCGCCTCCTTTCTAAGGGGGCGGTTCATGCGGCCAGAGGTGGGTTTCAGTCGGTTCTGTCCAGTTCGGAAGAACCGGTTGTTAAAATAGCAGCCGGTTCCCAGAACCGGCAAAAAACAGCTTTGGCGATCCGGTTCCTCCCTGTATTCATTTGTGTTAGTGTATTGTGGCGCCCCTGACCTGGTCAGGCACCACTGAGTACTGCACCCATGCTGGGGACAGTACAATACAGGTAATCCAGAAGGCTGACTGGGGTGTGGTACACAGGCGCATAGTGATCAGGCCTCCCACATCACCAGAGGGGACCCTTGAGTAGCCAGAAGGAGTTAACTTTCAATTCCCAGCTGGGGGTGTGTTCAGGAGAGTCTGGTTGCTAGGTGGCGTAGGCAAGAACAGGAGAGGAGGGGCAGTGAGTCAGTTAGAGGAGAACTCCAGAGGGCTCAGTGAGGAGCAGACCTGTGGGGTTGATGCTGTCTAACAGCGCCCGCGCAGTGGCTACTGACGGGGGAGAACGGTCAACTAGGAGTGCTGCCTGAAAGCCAGCTTCAGCTAGAGAGAAAGCACGGAGTGGGAAGTAAGGAGACTGCTAGAGAGCACCAGGCCCAACCGGGCGGCAGATCCCGAAGCGAAGATAGATCCAGCTTTCTTCTGCTAAACCTGCCGGTGTGGGGCTCTCAAAGCCCACACCACAACACCACAAAAGCCGCAGCCACGTAACCGCAGTGAGGGCCCATAGGTCACAGGAGGCAAGAAGCTGGAGTGGCCTGGTCCGGGGAACAAGCAAACGGCAAACAAAAGGGGGAGAGAGGCTGCAGCATCTTCCCTGGGCGACCCCCATAGGGACTAAAAGTCGGGGTCACCCCAAACCACCAAGGGCTAAGGAAGGCGAGTCAGTAGTCACCCTCATAAAGTCAGCCTGAAGGATACCTGGTTCCCATCTGGTTCATCTCAGCTACGCCCGGGCTACTCACCCTGCCATCAAATGTGAGTAAAGCCCTTGAAAGACAATTCTGCCTGTGTGGAGTTATTCTGCGCCTTGTGGTACTACAAACCTACACCGGGCCCTGGGGCTTGCCTCACTCTCAGGAGGCTATTCCAACTAACTGCACACACCATCAGCCCCAGGCGTCCCCTAACCTGCAGTGGCGGTCCCCACTGACCGCAATACTGAGAGTGGCGTCACGATCAAAACTGAAGATTCCCTACCTGTGACCAGAACCAGCTGAGTGGAGTCCCTGAAGGTAATGCACCGACACAACACCTGTGGGGCTTCACATCTGGCGTCACGAACAGGATAAGGACTAGACCTGTTCAGACAGGTGACCATGTGCCTGGGCGGTCCGCTTGAAAAATTGGAAGCGCCGCCATATTGCCACCATGAAAAGCGCGCTGGAAAACAACAGCAGCCCGCGCTGGAAGAAGTTACCGCCCACGAAGAGGTGTGGCTACCCAGAGATCCCCTGCAGAGTTCGGAGCTTGCCAGCAAAGAGAGCGGAAGCGTCCGGAGACGGCGGAGCAGAAGAGAAGCCAGCAGCTTGCTAATGAAAATGGCGTCTGAGTGCAGAGACTCAGAGCCAGGCTCCGCTGCCTGGTGGTGTCGGGAGCTTGCCGAGTTCTGCGATCAACTGGAAGCCAGGGTCGGAAGGCTGATCAGAGAGGGACGCGAGGAGTTCCTATGGATGACCGCGGCGGTTCGGGCCTACGAGGAGAGAGCCGCGCACCGAGTGCCAGATCGGGCGGTGACAACTCAGACCCCGATGCTGCCAACGATGGGTGAGTCGAGTGATGCCCCGGCTAGCGCAAGTGCCCCGACCCCTACTGCCACGCCCGCGGTCCCTGAAGAGGCGCCCGGCGCGGCGACGCTGAGCCAGGCCGCAGCCACGCCAGGTGCGGCCCGCCAAGACCCGGCCGCCGCAGCGATGCCCTGCTCGGCCCGCCAAGCCCCGGCCGCCGCAGCGATGCCCTGCTCGGCCCGCCAAGCCCCGGCCGCCGCAGCGATGCCCTGCTCGGCCCACCAAGACCCGGTCCCTGCAGCGATGCCCAGCCCAGCCTGCACAGACCCCATCGCAGCCGCGACGCCGATCCAGGCCGCCGCCATGCCAGGCGCGGCCCGCCAAGACCAGGCCGCCGCCATACAGGGCGCGGCCCGCCAAGACCAGGCCGCCGCCATGCCAGGCGCGGCCCGCCAAGACCAGGCCGCCGCCATGCCAGGCGCGGCCCGCCAAGACAAGGCTGACGTACCATTTACCCCGGCCTGCAAGGCCAGAGCAGACAAGGCTCCCCAGGTTCAGGAAGTCCCTGCTAGGCAATCCCTGGTAGGTGAGGACTCCGCGTACTGGCAGCTAAAAGCCGACCTGGAAGCTAAGTTCCCACGGGAGATGGTGGAGCGGTACATGCTCCCTCCGCACACCCCGAAGAGTATCCCGACAGCTCCTGCAGCAACCACGGCAAAGAGTTCCCCACCTGGGCCGGCAGAAAGAAGTCCATCCCCAGCACTGCTACCCAAGGAGTGCCAAGAAGAACTAAGGGGGAGAGGAGGCCAGGAGGTTGAGGGGCTGACTCCAGAGCCATACCCAGAGCCAGAGATGCTGCCCTATTCTCGCTGGGATGAGGAAGACCTGACACCATCTGCAGAAGAAGAACTGCCCAAAAGCCTTACCTGGGAGTTTGTGAGCTGCACCCTACAGAATCCAGCCCGTAAGACACACCGCAACAGAACGCAACTATCCCCTGCACCGTCATCTCCAGAGCAGAGAGAAGTCACCGTCAGAGACCTGCAAGAAAAACGAGCCCTGAGAAGGTCCAAAGCCCAGGCCAGAGGACCCCTTTTCAGAGGAGTAGTGGAGGATTTTAATCTGAGAAGTGGATACGGATTCATTGTAGCACCTGGTATCAAAGAAGGGATATTTGTCAACAGAAGAGATGTGAGAGCTCATCTGCCTAGAGGACACCCTGGCAGAAATCTAAAGATGGGAGATTCAGTCCAGTTTACTATGCATCAAGGTGAAAGAGGATTGTATGCCCTGGACGTAACACAAAGTCCTAAAGAAAGAGAAGGAAGACAAAGCAGAGAAAAAGAACCTACGGATGAGACGACCACAGACGACGATAAAGAGCAGGAAAGCAGCAGGTGCCACCGCCATACAGGCTCAAGCCCTGGTAAAGAGGAGTAAAGTAAAGTAAAGTAAAGAAAGAAGTTATCAGTTAAAGTTTTGAAAAAGTTTGTTTTGCAACGTTCTCAAGTTCAAGCATGTGCCCACAAAAACTATTGTGAGAAAAACCATAAACCTTAAGGCTATGAACTGGCTATAGCCACAAACTCTCGCAGTGTAAATAGTTACACCAGAGGGCACCACCGCCACCAGAGTCAGCCTGTTTAGGGGCTTGGCTCGTCTGCAACCAGGAGGAGCCCGTCCGTATATAGGGCCTTGGCTCACCTGCAACCAGAGAGCACGCCTGTTTATGGGGCCTTGGCTCACCACCACAAAGAGGGTACCTGGTCAGCACCAACTGTGGAGGCCGCCTCTGCATCCTGCCAGAAGAGGCTGAAGGCGCGGATCCACCAGGCCAGGTATACCCTGAAGACCACCAGCCCATGAAAGCCGCCTCTACATCCTGCCAGAAGTGGCTGAAGTCGCGGCCAACGTGAAAGGGTTTTGGGTGGGTTAACGGACTTGTGGGTGGAGGGTGGTGATGTATGGTACCTGGTGCTTTTAAAAATGTTTTACATGTTTTAATGTTTTATGCATTTTAAAATGTTGTCTTGCAGCCCGAGGACGTGCTGGTGATAACTAAGGGGGAATGTGGCGCCCCTGACCTGGTCAGGCACCACTGAGTACTGCACCCATGCTGGGGACAGTACAATACAGGTAATCCAGAAGGCTGACTGGGGTGTGGTACACAGGCGCATAGTGATCAGGCCTCCCACATCACCAGAGGGGACCCTTGAGTAGCCAGAAGGAGTTAACTTTCAATTCCCAGCTGGGGGTGTGTTCAGGAGAGTCTGGTTGCTAGGTGGCGTAGGCAAGAACAGGAGAGGAGGGGCAGTGAGTCAGTTAGAGGAGAACTCCAGAGGGCTCAGTGAGGAGCAGACCTGTGGGGTTGATGCTGTCTAACAGCGCCCGCGCAGTGGCTACTGACGGGGGAGAACGGTCAACTAGGAGTGCTGCCTGAAAGCCAGCTTCAGCTAGAGAGAAAGCACGGAGTGGGAAGTAAGGAGACTGCTAGAGAGCACCAGGCCCAACCGGGCGGCAGATCCCGAAGCGAAGATAGATCCAGCTTTCTTCTGCTAAACCTGCCGGTGTGGGGCTCTCAAAGCCCACACCACAACACCACAAAAGCCGCAGCCACATAACCGCAGTGAGGGCCCATAGGTCAAAGGAGGCAAGAAGCTGGAGTGGCCTGGTCCGGGGAACAAGCAAACGGCAAACAAAAGGGGGAGAGAGGCTGCAGCATCTTCCCTGGGCGACCCCCATAGGGACTAAAAGTCGGGGTCACCCCAAACCACCAAGGGCTAAGGAAGGCGAGTCAGTAGTCACCCTCATAAAGTCAGCCTGAAGGATACCTGGTTCCCATCTGGTTCATCTCAGCTACGCCCGGGCTACTCACCCTGCCATCAAATGTGAGTAAAGCCCTTGAAAGACAATTCTGCCTGTGTGGAGTTATTCTGCGCCTTGTGGTACTACAAACCTACACCGGGCCCTGGGGCTTGCCTCACTCTCAGGAGGCTATTCCAACTAACTGCACACACCATCAGCCCCAGGCGTCCCCTAACCTGCAGTGGCGGTCCCCACTGACCGCAATACTGAGAGTGGCGTCACGATCAAAACTGAAGATTCCCTACCTGTGACCAGAACCAGCTGAGTGGAGTCCCTGAAGGTAATGCACCGACACAACACCTGTGGGGCTTCACAGTATCTTTAAGACTCTAACACAAATGAATCCCCACACCTCCGAGCCTGTCTGCTCCCTGACCCGGCGTACAGCGTCGCGCTGACGCTGCAGAGAGGTCACGGCAAAGGTAGCTCCTCCTCCTGCCATCTGTCAGCGTCAGTGTGTGCAGAGTGCCGCGGAGGACGGGAGACACAGGAGAGGCCGCCGGTGCTTGGAGCAGGTAAGCGCTCAGTGAGCCGAAGATGCAGGGAGAGGAGCTGCATAACATGGCAGCTATATGGAGAGAGGGGCCACATAAGATGGGAGCTATATGTGGCTATATTGGGAGAGGAGGCCATATAAGATGGGAGCTATATGTGGCTATATGGGGAGAGGAGGCCATATAAGATGGGAGCTATGTGTGGCTATATGGGGAGAGGCCACATAAAATGGGAGCTATATATGGGGAGAGGAGGCCATATAAGATGGGAGCTATATGGGGAGAGGGGCCACATAAAATGGGAGCTATATGGGGGAGGGGCCACATAAGATGGGAGCTATATGTGACTATATGGGGAGAGGAGGCCATATAAGATGGGAGCTATATGTGGCTATATGGGGAGAGGAGGCCATATAAGATGGGAGCTGTGTGTGGCTATATAGGGAGAGGCCACATAAAATGGGAGCTATATATGGGGAAAGGAGGCCATATAAGATGGGAGCTATATGGGGAGAGGGGCCACATAAAATGGGAGCTATATGGGGGAGGGGCCACATAAGATGGGAGCTATATGTGACTATATGAGGAGAGGAGGCCATATAAGATGGGAGCTATATGTGGCTATATGGGGAGAGGAGGCCATATAAGATGGGAGCTGTGTGTGGCTATATGGGGAGAGGCCACATAAAATGGGAGCTATATATGGGGAAAGGAGACCACATAAGATGGCAGCTATATGAGGAGAGGAGCCACATAAGATGGGAGCTATAATGTGGCTTTATGGGGAGAGGAGGCCATATAAGATGGGAGCTATATGTGATTTTATGGGGAGCGGAGGCCATATAAGAAAGGAGCTATTTGTGGCTATATGGGGAGAGGCCACATAAGATGGCAGCTAAATGGGGAAAGGAGACCACATAAGATGGTAGCTATATGGGGAGAGGAGCCGCATAAGATGGGAGCTATATGGGAAAAGGAGCCATATGGGACAGGATCAGCAGGGCAAAAGGAGCGCATGGGATGAGATCTGCTGGGGAAAGAGGCCATTATAGGATGGGATCTGCAGGGGGAAAGGGGCCATAATGGGATGGGATCTGCAGGGGAAAGGGGCCATAATGGGATGGGATCTGCAGGGGGAAAGGGGCCATAATGAGATGGGATCTGCTGGGGAAAGAGGCCATAATGGGATGGGATCTGCAAGGGAAAGAGGCCATTAAGGGATGGGATCTGCAAGGGAAAGAGGCCATAATGGGATGGGATCTGCAGAGGAAATGAGCCCCATGGGATGAGATCTGTATGGGGAAGATCGTCCGTTCCAATTTTAGCAGGGCTCCTTTAGTAATAATTTTTAAAAACTGTAGAAAAACCGTTTAATACAATATGACTGACAGTGACTGGAACAACTGGTGCTGGAAAGGAGAGTGAAGGTATAGGAGGGTAAGAAGGGGAAGGAGATTTTACTTTAAATTACTTGTATTTTTTGGTTGAGGAAAGTGCATGTAAATGGGTGTGGCTAACAAAATGGGTGTGGTTACTCAATGGGCGTGGTTTTCAAGTGGGTGGGGTTTACAGAGAACCTGTTGTTAAAAATTTGAATCCCACCCCTGCATGCAGCGTCACAGCGACGTCACACGGCAGCTATCCAATGGCAGAGGAGGGGCGGAGATGAGCGGCCGGAACATGCCGCCCACCTCCTTCCTTCCTCATTGCCGGTTGATGCAGCTGTTCGTCGCTCCTGCGGTGTCACACATAGCGATGTGTGATTGTAACGCCTGCCTGGATCCACAGACTCAGGCTGTAATGGGGAGGCTAGAGGGAAGCCACTCACCAAGCAGGACCCCCAGAACCCTGTAACCCTTTAACCCCTATACAGGGATTTGGAATTACACAGGGCCCTGGTGATTACTACCTGTGGAAGGCTACAGTCCGATGAGAGTAGTAGTCAGGCAGGGTCAAACCAGGAATTGCGGAACAGGGACAGAATCGGCAGGCAATGACGCAGTCAGCAAACGTAGCAGAGGTCAAATCTGGATCGGGCAGCGAGGTACAAAAACAGTAGGCAGGAGGGTAGTCAGAAAACACGCAGAAGTCAGCACACAGGAATAACCAAACAGAATAGGACGTAACAGGAGCCAGGAAAATCAGAACTATCTCTGGCAGAGGTCAGCAGACAGGAGGGGGAATAAGAAGGGTGTGGTGTCTTCCCATTGGCTGTAGCTGAACACTGGCAACTTCAGCTGGAAGACACATGCCACCCACAGTCAGCCAGCAGTACTGCAGATCCCAAGATAACCCATCCCAGTGGATGATCGGAGCCTGCGTCCACCGGTGCTGCTGGCATCGACTCCTCTCCCATCACCAGCACCATCCACGGCAGGAACACGGCGTCGCCTGGCGATCGGAGCAGAAGTCGCTGGAGCAGACTCCGGCGGTGATGTAACAGTGATGCCGCAGAAACGAGGAACAACCTGCGGCAAGCCCCACCAACGATATTTGGTAAAGGAGTGATGTTTCAACGATCCACGATTTTTGACGTTTTTGCGATCGTTCAACGTCGCTCCTTGGTGTCACACGCTGCGATGTCGCTTAAGGCGCCGGATGTGTGTCACTAACAACGTTACCTGACGATATATCGTTAGCGATGTCGCAGCGTGTAAATGGCCCTATGACCTACATATGAATCATATGTTCACTAATTCATAATCATATACAGCCTTATCTGCCTTTTCATTGTAAGTAGTAGTATGTTCTTTATCACCATCTTGTGGTCACTTTTCAGACTACTGTGTTGCTTATTGGTTAAACATTGGGTGCTATATTATTTTAATGAATACTAATAAAGAAAATTGGTTTTATTAGGTTTTTGCGAATCACATATTATTAATTAGGCCATCTGTATTATTGATTGGAAGTTTTCCCAAACACATATCAAAACATGAAAGTTCAAGATTGGTGGACCGGTTGGAATTCCCATTGTTGGATAGACGATAGATGCCAATTCTTCTTCATGCAAGGGTGTATTCATTATTGGAAACACAGCTACAAACATGTCAGCACTTCCACAAGCAATAAAACAATGATGATGTTCCCACGGATGGAAAAAATGGTTAATCTAACCATGGCACAGAACAAATTGGCAAAAATAAAAATAAAGAAATTAAAAGGATAAAAACAAAACAATAATATATCAGATAATGAGAATGGTTACAAGAATAAAACAAAGCTTACATTTTTTGGAGACCCAGGGGATGTTTTCAGTAAAAAGTAGAATGATATGTTTTACCATTAAGCTCTATCCTGGTCTCATGTGTCACAAGACGCTTTCCCACAAGGATTTTGGCTTACTCACTTACATTTTGGCAAACTGCAGTCTATCTTTTTTATGTCTCTGTGTCAGCAGTGGGGTCTTCTTGGGTCTCCTGCCATAGCGTTTCATTTCAATCAACTGTCAACAGATAGTTCGTGCTGACACTGATGCCCCCTGAGCCTGCAGGAGTGCTTGAATTTCTTTGGCACTTGATTGGGGCTGCTTATCCACCATCCAGACTATACTTTGCAACCTTTCATCAATTTTTTCTGCTGTTCACATCCAGTGAGATTAGCTACAGTGCCATGGGCTGTAAACTTTTTGATTATATTGCACACCATGGACAAAGGAACATGAAGATCTCTGGAGATGAACATGTAATTTTGAGATTGTTCATGTTCAGTGTGACACACACACAAAATGCAAAGATTAGGTCAACTTCTCCCCTTTTTATCTGGTTTCAGGTGCGATTTTCATATTGCCCACACCTGTTGCTTGGAATTTCAATGAGCGTTGCTGCGTACGTTTGAATGAGCACCATATGTTTGAAACAAAGTTATTGACCCACAATTTTAGATAGGTGCTTTCTATTTTGTCCTCCCATTTTTGGAGTTTAGTGTGAAATGATGTGCAATTTTTTCTGTGGTTTTTTTTTGTGTTGTTCCAATACTCACAAATGAAATATACATGTGTATAACAAATGTGTAATTGCAATAATTTTCAGGGAGAAATACTTCATTTTCTGGAACAATTTCAGGGGTGCCAACACTTTTGACCATGACTGTATGTATAGAGCCTTAGCTAACTTTAAACCTGACTCCATATTCCTACAATATATTGTGGTGTTAGCAGTGTTTGGGCATCAAGCCTTTTGCCCCTTTAACAGGAATCTGTCAGCAGGTGTTTGCTACCTCATTTGTGAGCAGCATGATGTTCACAAAGAGACCCTGAATCCAAGGATATATCTACTACTTAATTTGTGCATAAATTGTGACACAGAGTTTTTAAAAGAAGCATGTAGCAGAACTCAGAAAGCTAACCCCGCCCACACCACAGCTAGTTGCTAATCAGTGATGGTAGTGTGATTGAACCAGATCCCATGCGGGACCAAGTCCAAGCAGTAATAATCTACTGCTGCTAAAACATGTATTGTATTGAAGTTGGTGGCTTAGCCCCTACCTCACACTGCCCTCAGATTACACAGCAAAAACCTGCTGACAGATTCCCTTTAACTTTAGCAGACAGATTACTTAAAATCCAATTGGTCTTGTGGAATGTTTTTTTAACAGTGCTGTCGGATTTTTTTCCAACCCTCTCTAGACCAATGATTCTGGCCTACATTTTTTATTTGTACTGAGAATCCTGCTGATTAATTATGCATACTAGTTGGGTTATTTCCTTCTGGGAATCAAAGGAAAAGGTATTAGAAATATTAATTTCTGCCTTTGTATCATTTTTACGTTTGATTTGACATAAGTTACATACCTTAGCTTTGGATGTAAAGAAAGACTTTGCAAAAATATGAAATGGTAAGTGGGAAGTAAGAACCCTAGGAGGAACCACATCCTTGATCTGTGATTGTCCTTCTATGGTTTCATACCATGGAGATCGTAGCCAGATAGGAACAGAATTGCACCAGGTAGGATCCCCTTTGTTCCTCAGTAAACTTAAAATCTCTATCATCCAGTTTGTACCTGTGGGGACAAACGTCATATTTATATTACTGTTTTTTATTATTCACTGCATGGCTAAAGGCCGCTTTACACGCAGCAACATCGCTAAAGCGATGTCGTTGGGGTCACGGAATTCGTGACACACATCCGGCCCCTTTAGCAATGTCGTTGCGTGTGAAACCTACGAGCGATTGAAAAAGATCGCAAAATCGTGCAAAATCGTTAATCGTTGACATGCTCCCCTATTCCCAATTATCGTTGCTGCTGCAGGTACGATGTTGTTCGTCGTTCCTGCAGCAGCACACATCACTATGTGTGACACCGCAGGAACGAGGAACATCACCTTACCTGCGGCCACCGGCAATGAGGAAGGAAGGAGGTGGGCGGGATGTTCGTCCCGCTCATCTCCGCCCCTCCGCTTCTATTGGGCGCCCACTAAAGGGGGCTTTACACGCTACGATATCGTTAATGTTTTATCGTCGGGGTCACGTTGTTAGTGACGCACATCCGGCGTCATTAACGATATCGCAGCGTGTGACACTTACCAGCGACCTTAAGCGACCTCAAAAATGGTGAAAATCGTTCACCATGGAGAGGTCGTCCCAAACTCAAAAATCGGTAAGGGTTGTTTTTCGACATTTTTTTGTGACACCGCAGGAGCGAGGAACCTCACCTTACCTGCTGCCGGCCACAATACGGAAGGAAGAGGTGGGCGGGATGTTTACATCACGCTCAGCTCCGCCTCTCCGCTTTGATTGGTCGGCCGCTTAGTGACGTCGCGGTGATGTCACTGTGATGCCGAACGTCCCTCCCCCTTGAGGGAGGGATTGTTCGGCAGTCACAGCGACGACGACGACCAGGTAAGTGCGTGTGACGCTGCCGTAGCGATAATGTTCGCTACGGCAGCGATCACAAACAATCACATGCACGATAGGGGCGGGTGCTTTCGCGCTCGATATCGCTAGAAATTGCTAGCGATATCGTAGCGTGTAAAGCCACCTTTAGTGACGTCGCTGTGACGCCGAACGAACTGCCCCCATAGAAAGGAGGCGGTTCGCCGGTCACAGCGACGTCGATAGGCAAGTAAGTCCGTGTGACGGGTGTTAGCGATGTTGTTCGGCTGTGTGCCACGGGGAGCAATTTGCCCGTGACGCACAATCGATGAGGGCGGGTACGCACGCTAGCGATCTCGCTAGCGAGATTGCAGCGTGTAAAGCGGCCTTAAGTATAACCTGAGCTTAATGGTCCCTGCCAGTTAGTGAAGAAGTGGAAATGTTAAGGCTATGTGCCCATGCTGTGGAAAATGCGCTGATTTTGCCGCGGATTTCTCGCAGAAAAGCCGCAGATTTTCCAGAAATCTGCAGCACAGCTACTCCCCAGCCATTTCTATGGCATTTGGGAAATGCTGTGCCCACACTGCGGATTTTTCCGCAGCGGAAATCGTGCGGATTTTCGTGCGGAAAAATCTGCAGCATGTCAATTATTGTTGCGGATTTCTCTGCAGGGTCCCATATACTTACCTGCTTCACCAGAGTCACTTTCTCCGTCCGGTGTACTGGAGCGCGGTGAATCCAGGTACAGGAAGGAAGAGGTGGGCGGAGCCTGCACGAGCTCCGGTCATGTGACAGCCGAGCTAGTTCAGGCCCGCCCACCTTCTCCTGCAGACGCTGAGAGAGTGATCCGGCTGCCGGAAAGCGAGGTGCTGCATGATGGAGGTAAGATCAGTGCAGCACTTGTTCTGCATTGAGGATGCAGTGCCGAAGCCATGGTACTGTATCCTCAATGCAGAATGCCCGCACCATATCCTCAGGACATTCCGCAGGACATTCCGCAGCACGGAAACAGACAAAAGTTGTGGTGCTGTTTCCTGGGAGCATCTGCGGAATGTCCTGCGGATATATCCGCAGGACACTGTCCCCGTGGGCACATAGCCTAATAGTTAGTTCACGTAGACAACCTATTGCCTGATCCTATATTATAGACTATTGGGCATGTATAATGGGGGTTTCTAAACTTTATGTGGCTTGAGGACCCTTGATGTGTGGCTTGCTTGGTGCATCAGGTCTACCAAACACCTATGAAGAGCAGATCTCCAGATGGTGAAGTTCGTGTGTAGTCCTGCTGTTCTAGACTTATATGCTCCTCCTGAATTATGGCTTTTGCATTTCCCTGGGGTTTGTTTGTATGTTTCCATTACCAAAATTCTCTTCTGTTTCATTTGGGAATTGGAGGGGTTAGGCTGGGTCCACACGGGCATTACTGCAATCCCCTTGCATGACACTCGGCTCACGCTGGCAGTACAGCAGAGCCGATTGTCATGCGAGTGTCCCTGCGACTGAGGTCCATTCGTGCGAACGGACCTCAACTGCGGGGGGTGGGCAGGTGTCGCAGGCGGAGGGGCGCGCTCACCACACTCAAGCAGCGCTCCTCGTCCACAAGTGAAAAGGGGGTGGTTTGTTTTGGGAGATAGTTTGTGACGCTACACACGGGTCGTAGTGATTATGGGCACCACCGCTGCTGGTGACGGGGATCCCGGGAGAGATGGTAGGGAGCAGCTAGGATGTTGTCCCCTCCGTGGGTAGGGGTTGGTGATCCCAGGGCCCGGATGGTGATACGGGGAGGCTGCATGGCTGGGGTGCAGGGTTGCAGGGGCAGAGCGGCGCGGTGCCGGATGGCACTGGTGTACTCACTCAGGCAGTCAATGACAGAGTCTCTGGTAAACCAAACGGCTGGATGGACAGGTCCCGCAGCCGGCTGCAGTGTTTTGTGCTCTCCCCGGACAGTGTGATGGTGGCTGCCTTTCCCTGCACCTTGTTAGAATGTTCTGACTCCTGTGGTTGCCCACCGGTAGTCCGCTCCCCGGTGTATTGGTACCGGAGGAGCTCGTTTTGCCCGCAGGCGCTGACCCTTGGATCTCTAGCCTATGGCGGTGGCTGTATATCCTCACGGTGTGGACTGTTGCCTTCTGTCGGGTCTTGGCTGTTGGGAAACCCCTGGGGTTCCTGTCACACTTGGATTTGACTGTTGTCGGCGGCTCCAAGCCTAGTCGGGGTCCGATGGCCCTGCCCGTGTGCTTAGCTTTACTCCGCTCCCCGGTTCGGTACCGGCGGGCCAAAGCCCGACCCCGGTTCTACGGCTCTGCAGAGTTCCACTAACTCCTGCAGACAGCCACCACCGTCTGCCAACCTTGCTGTTTGTGTCTGGGCCCCTACCCTGACACCGACAGTTTCTACTCCTCACACTTTCACCTCCAAAACGAATCTGACACTTTTCCCGCCTCCAGGCCGGTGAACTCCTCGGTGGGTGGGGCCAACTGCCTGGCTCCGCCCCACCTGGTGTGGACATCAGACCCTGGAGGGAGGCAACAAGGGTTTTTGTCTGACTGGTGTTACTATCCAGGGGAGGGGGTGTGTGTGTTGTTATGTCTGTGACTACCTGGCTAGTCCAGGGTGTCACATTGGCTCTGAGGAGGGGCGGGCTGGCGCTGTGGAGGGGTGGGCCGGCGCAGCGGAGGGGAGGGAGGGATTTATCTCCCTCTCTCCTCCGTAGCTGGCTATTGCCAATCTCGCACTGCACTCGCGGTACACCAGTGTACCACGAGTGCAGTGCGATTTTTTTCTCGCCCCATTGACTTGAATGGGTGCGAGAGAAACAAGACTCACATTACAATCACAGCATGCTGCGATTGTTTTCTCGGTCCTATTAGGACTGAGAAAATAATTGCTCACGTGCGCTGACACACAGGCTAATATTGGTCCGAGTGGAATGCAATTTTTTTATCGCACTCCACTCGCACCGTTTTTCTCGCCGCGTGGCTTAGGCCTTACACTTATTCCATAAGTCTTTTTAGGTTTCTTTCAGTTTCCCCTGTCTTCCCTTTATGACTGTGAACTAGAGATGAGCGAACCGGTCGCGGTTCGGCTCGGGTTCGGTTCGCCGAACGGAGGTCTTGTTCGAGTTCGGCTCGGCGAACCACTCGAACCGCATAGGAAACAATGGGAGGCAATCACAAACACATAAAAACACCTAGAAAACACCCTCAAAGGTGTCCAAAAGGTGACAAACAACTCACAACACAACACAAACACATGGGAAAGTGACAAGGACATATACTCATGCGAACACAAAAGAGCTGGACAAGGAAAAAGAGGAGGAGACGCAGATATAGGCATGGCATGCCCTTCTAAAATCATGTAAAACACCGCAAGGTTACTCCAAGCGGAGTCTCCCTTTTTTCCAAAAATTGGGCCACACACACACTCACCCCTTCAATGGCAGCACTTGTGCCCCAGTTGTACACTTCACAGCTAGATTTGCATCAAGCACATTCAAAAATACGCCATCCTTAACCGTCCACAGGATGACACCGGGGTAGGTAGCTAAGTCTTTCCTGATCCCAGCTCTGTTCATCTTGGCTCCTTTTAAAAAACACAGCAAGCAAGGGTTACTCCAAGCGGAGTCTCCCTTTTTTCCAAAAATTGGGCCACACACACACCCACCCCTTCAGTGGCAGCACTTGTGCCCCAGTTGTACACTTCACAGCTAGATTTGAATCAAGCACATTCAAAATCCACCAGCATTTACTCTCCCCAGGATGACACAGGGGTAGTAAATTCCTTGTGGATCCATGACTTGTTTATTTTGATGAACGTCAGTCTGTCCACATTGTCACTGGACAGACGCGTGCGCTTATCTGTCAGCACACACCCAGCAGCACTGAAGACACGTTCAGAGACAACGCTGGCAGCTGGACACGACAAAATCTCCAAGGTGTAAGTGGAGAGCTCTAGCCATTTTTCAAGATTTGAAGCCCAAAATGAGCAAGGCTCCATTTGCAAAGTAATGGCATCGATGTTCATTTGGAGATACTCCTGTATCATCCTCTCCAGCCGTTGACTATGTGTCAGACTTGTTGTCTCTGGTGGCCTTGCAAAGGAGGGTCTAAAGAATTATGAAAAGATTCAATAAAATTGCTGTTACCAGCACCAGATACAACTGGGAGATTCACTCCCTGCACCACGGTTGTTTGGTGGAAAAGCCGAGCTAAGATTACGTAACAGCTTCTGCTGATACTCCTGCATACGTGCGTCCCTTTCTATGGCTGGAATTATGTCACAAAATTTGGACTTGTACCGGGGATCTAATAGTGTGGCAAGCCAGTAGTCATCATCACTTCTAATTTTGACAATACGAGGGTCATGTTGGGGGTAGTGCAGCAAGAAGGCGCTCATGTGTCTTGAGCAGCTATGCGGACCAAGTCCACGCTGTGTTTGTGGCATAGAGGTGCTAACCGTTCTTTCTTCCTCTGACATCTCCCCCCAACCTCTTTCAACAGAAATTTGACCAAGGTCTCCCTCATCCGCTGAGTCTTCCATGTCCATGGACAGTTCGTCCTCCACTTCTTCATGTTCTCCTGCATCTTCCTCAACATTTCGCCTGCTACTATGCGCCCTTGTTGATCCCTGTCCCCCATGGTCCCATGCCTGCCGCATTGGTGATGATGAACGTCTGGACCTTGGTGATGTTGTTGAGTCTTGTGCATATGAATCCCCCTGTAGTTCCTCCCCTTCCTGTTGTCCCACCCCCTGACTCCGAATAGTGTTTAGCGTGTGCTCCAGCATGTAAATGACTGGAATTGTCATGCTGATAATGGCATTGTCAGCGCTAAACATATTCGTCGCCATGTCGAAACTGTGCAGAAGGGTGAATAGGTCCTTGATCTGAGACCACTCCATCAGGGTGATCTGCCCCACCTCTGCATCTCGTTGGCCCAGGCTATACGTCATGACGTATTGCACCAGAGCTCGACGGTGCTGCCACAGTCGCTGTAACATGTGGAGAGTCGAATTCCAGCGTGTCGGCACATCGCATTTCAGGCGATGAACCGGCAGGCTGAAAGACTTCTGGAGCAAGTCGCTCAGCAGCGGTGGTTGAAGGGCGGAAGTGAGCAGACAGTTTTCGTGCCCTGTTCAGAAGGCCATCTAGGCCAGGATAGTGTGTTAAAAATTGCTGGACAACAAGGTTCAACATGTAAGCCATACAAGGCACGTGTGTCACCTTGCCCAGGCGAAGGGCTGCACCCAGGTTTGCAGCATTGTCGCACACGGCCTTACCAGGCTGCAGGTTGAGTGGTGACAACCATTTATTAAACTCAGTCTCCAGTGCTGCCCACAACTCAGCCGCTGTGTGACTTTTATTTCCAAAACATTTCAAGCTAAAGACCGCCTGATGCCGTTGCGCTCTGCTGCCAGCATAGTAATGAGGGGTGCGTGATTCGTTCTGCGTAGTTAGAACGCTGGTGGCCTGACCAGGCAGGCTTGGGGCAGAGGTGGAGGACCCAGAGGAGGTGGAGGAGGCAGAAGCAGTGGCGGAACTTGGACAGACAGAGGATTGACACACAAGTCGTGGGGACGGCAAGACTTGTGCAGCAGACCCTTCACCATCTATCACCATAGTTACCCAGTGCCCAGTCAGCGACATGTAACATCCCTGTCCATGTTTACTGGTCCAAGTATCGGTGGTGAAATGCACCCGTTCACACACGGAGTTTCTCAAGGAAGCGGTGATGTTGTGTGCGACATGCTGGTGTAGCGCAGGCACACCTTTCTTAGAGAAGTAGTGGCGACTGGGCATCTGGTACTGGGGCACAGCGACAGACATAAGGTCTCTAAAATCCTGTGTGTCCACCAGACGGAAAGGCAGCATTTCGGTAGCCAAGAGTTTACAGAGGGATAAAGTCAACCTCTTAGCTTTGTCATGGGTCGCAGGAAATGGCCTTTTATTTGTCCACATCTGAGGGACAGAGATCTGGCTGCTGTTTGTAGACGGTGTTGAGTAGGGTGTCCCTGGAAAAATGCAGGTTTGTGAGGAAAGTGCAGGCATAGACATGATGTTGAAAAAACAAAAACCCAGCACTAAATGTGCACTTCAGCACTAAAAATTCCAAACTGTACTTGAACTTGAACTAGGTTGAACTAGATGGACCTAGGTCTTTTTTCAACCTAAGTAACTATGTAACTATGTACTTATTATAAAAATTTTGAGATTTTTGGCAAAAAATTGCAATTTCTTGAGCTTCCTCGCCACGTCACGGCAAATCTCATTTGAGGCAGTCCTACACTAAAATATTTTTATAAAATGTGCCATACGGCCTCACATATGAATAGTAGAACTGCTCTTAGCAGCACTCACCTGGTCTATTTCAATCCCGTACCCATGACTGAGTCATGGCTGTGGGCGGGACAGGTCCAAGCAAATGCTGCATGAAGTAAATAGCCTGTGGACAAGGCCTGATGACTTAATGTGAACAGTCACCAACCGCCAAAATCTAGACAGATGGAATACATCCCAAATTGGGGTGCATAGCAAGGTGGAGGCCTATTCATATGTGAGGCCGTATGGCACATTTTATAAAAATATTTTAGTGTAGGACTGCCTCAAATGAGATTTGCCGTGACGTGGCGAGGCAGCTCAAGAAATTGCAATTTTTTTGCCAAAAATCTCAAAATTTTTATAATAAGTACAGTTTGGAATTTTTAGTGCTGAAGTGCACATTTAGTGCAGGCTTTTTGTTTTTTCTTCGTAGACATGATGTTGCCTTCATCCAACGTTGGTGCTATCGATGTCTGAGAGAGCTGTACACACGCACTTGTTTCCCCTTCCAAACCAACTGACGACCTACCAAGCAAACTGCCTGTTGCGGTTACAGTGGTGGAAGTTGTGTGTGGAAAACCAGGTGTGGCAGCTGTCCCCACAGTCCTAGAAGATGAAGAGCGCGCGGATGCACTTGAAGGGGCAGGCGGTGGATGGTTCGCTCCGCTAGGCCACATTGCAGCACGGTGAGCTTCCCACTGGGACATATGATATTTATTCATGTGATGATTCATGGAAGAAGTTGTCAAAATGCTGAGGTTTTGCCCTCTACTAACAGAATCACGACAAATTTTACAGATCACATAATTTGGGCGATCTTTTGCTATGTCAAAAAAGGACCTGGCTAGGCAAGGCTTAGAGGGCATGCGACCTGCTGATCCACCCCGACTAGTGCTCAGAGGCACAGTGGTGGCTGAGGATGCAGTTGTAGACATGCTACCAGTACTCCGACTCTGTCCAGGAAGGCGCAAGGTAACTTCGTCGTCAGTTGCATCCTCCTCCACCGCCTCTGTTGACCTCCTCAAGTGCCTGACTACTGTGGGTTGACAGTAGGTGGGATCTAGAACTTCCTCATCAATTGTTGTGTTTGCACTCCCCTCACCCTCAGACCGACCCTCTTCTTGCCCTGACCGAATATTTAAGTTGTCATCCCAATCTGGTATCTGCGTCTCATCGTCATCAGTATGTTCCTCATTGTCTATTACAACAGGTGTTTCAGTTTGTGAATAAGGGTCAACATTATGCTCAGAAACTTGTTCATCACGGCCTGAATTTGAGTCACAAAGGTTCTGGGCATCACTGCAGACAATTTCCTGGTCTGTACTCACTGTAGCTTGGGAGCAGACCTCTGATTCCCAGGCTATAGTGTGACTGAACAGCTCTGAAGACTCAGCCATCTCAGTTCCACCATACTGTGCAGGGCGGATGGAGACTTCAGAGCTGGGAGAAAGCAAGTGTGATTGGGATGACAACTCAGAGGACTGGTGTTTTTTGGATGCGGTAGTTGAGGTGGCAGAGAGGGCACTTGTTGGACCACTTGACATCCATTCAAGCATTTTCTTTTTTTGGCCATCATCTACCTTTGTTCCAGTTGTTCGTGTCCATAAAAAAGGGAGCACATCGGATTGTCCATGGTAAGTAGTAGACATCTTACTTTTGCTGGAAGATGGTCTATCTTCAGCAGATGTTAATGGAGCTTTGCCACCTTCCCCATGGACAAACCCTTTTTTCCCTTTTCCAACACGCCTCTTCCCCTTTCCACCAGCATCTGTCATTTTGCCACTCATTTTGATTGCGACAAGATTGTGCACTTAAAATGTGGTAGTAAAAATTGAGAGGTGGTGTAGATTGCAGCGGTGGTCTATCTTTATTAACAGCAGAATAAACAACAATAACTATCACTGACAATGCAACTACGGCCCTTAAACTGGCAGCATAGTTTGCTAGTATAATGGCTTAGTAACAATGAGCTTGAGTGTGCAATGCAGTGGTGCTGCAAATAGCTTTGCACCAGTGGGACAATAATGGAAGTCCAACAGCCACTTTTAGGATGCCACTAAGTTTACTCAGTGTTTGCTAGTATAATGGCTTAGTAACAATGAGTTTGAGTGTGCAATGCAGAGGTGCTGCAAATAGATTTGCACTAGTGGGACACTAATGGAAGTCCAACAGCCACTTTTAGGATGCCACTAAGTTTACTCTGTGTTTGCTAGTATAATGGCTTAGTAACAATGAGCTTGAGTGTGCAAAGGGCAGGAGGGTACAGTGGCAGGGTTGTGGGTCAGTGTACAGGAAAGGAAGCCTCACTTTCTATCCCTCCTAATGGGGAAATGCAGCGAGGAAGTCCCTGAGCTTAGCTACACAGACGCTGTTATCTTCTGTAGCTGTTAAAATCTGTTTCCACGGACCTGACTGTCACCTATGGCTCTGAGCCTGCTGTTATTAGCCCTTACAAGGGCTAATAGAAACTTCTATCCCTATTCTGTATAGCGCTGTGTGTAGAGCGTACACAGCAGTATTGGAGACATGAGCTACGCCAGCGGTGACTGACACCCAGACACAGAAGAGATAATGGCGTCCGGACGGGCAGATACCCGTTTTTATAATGCAGGGACATGTGACATGGACATCCTATCACACATGCCGTTACTTCTCTGGCTAAAAGTCCACTTAGCTGTGTGTGTGTCTGGGATTGGCTGACATGCTGGCCCGCCCCACTACACGCGCGCGCTTATGGAAGGAAGACAAGGAAAAAAAAATTGCGATCGCCATTATCCCAGCAGCAGTGCTCTGAATGCGCTGTTCCCGCACACTATACACTATACGCTGAAATTTCATAATAGTGTGAGTCACAGAGTGACTTACACTATTACAGCAGAAAGCAGGCTAGTAATTAGCTTGGCTTTTTGCTGCTAGGACCGTTCTCGAACGTAACTAGAACTATCGAGCTTTAGCAAAAAGCTCGAGTTCTAGTTCGATCTAGAACAGCCCCCAAAATCACTCGAACCGCGAACTGGAGAACCACGAACCGCGAACCGCGCTCAACTCTACTGTGAACACATCTTTAGCCCTGTGTCTCATCCTCTGCCTATGTACATGTGACGCCCTGGCAAAACCATGTAGTCATAATTATGCCCCTGCACAACACCTTTCCCTATAGGTAACACACAGCTAAACACAAAACCCTAGTCACCCCCCCCCCCGGAGCAGACAGACACCAGTGGGCATGGCCAGGCGGTTGGTGCACGCCCACCCAGGGGTCTAGACAGCCCAGGGCGGGAAGACAGTCAGTCTGGACTTAAGCTTTGAAGTTCAAGTTGGAGAGGAGTGTGGTCTGGAGCTGTATGCAGCTCCGGCAGAGGCGAAAAACCCCAAATTGAACGGTACCAGGGTTGGAGCCCTGGTGCCATTGGCTAGGAGGCAGACGGTGGTCTCCATCGGCAGGAGATGGGAAGACAGCTCGGTGGAACCGAGGTGGACCGGGACAGGGTTGTAGCCCGCTGGTACCGACACGGGGAACCGACCCGGAAACCGTAGCACAAAGGGGGGTACTCGGACCCTGAAGCCAGAAACCGGAACCAACCGGACTGGTTAATTAAACAATTGGGGCCAGGATTATAGGTCCTGTCCCTCCCAAAGTCCCTCATAGAAGACAACAGCCCACCGATTCGGGATAAGAGGTCATCGCCAACGCCCATAGATCCCATGGGCCAGCGTCTGTGGGCACGGCTCCTTAGGTAACAGCCAGCGGGGAGCGGACTCCTGAAGTTCCAGACTTAGGCAGTCCACCTTTCACAAGAGTGCAGGAGGAAGATAGAGACCACCAGACGGGTGGGGGACCAGAATGCAGCCAGCTGCGGGCACCGACCACCATCACCTTGGTTTACCGGAGATTCGTGTGTTTTACTAATAGTGAGTACACCAGCACCCTCTGCGGTTGCTATTCCCCTACGCCAAAACCCAACGGGTCCCGGGGCCACCATCCCTACCCATGGAGGGGTTAACAACTTGCTGCACAACATCTCTCCTGGGTGTCCCACAACAGCAGCGGTGGTGTCCCACCTCACCACACACCGTGGTTGGCGTCATGAACTTACTACGGCCTAGCCCATACATCTACATCCCCATTTATTTTCAGCGTGCCCGTCAGGCCCTCGGGTCCGGAGGACCTCGAGCCCCCCCCTTCCTGTAAGCCCGGACCCAAGCAGCGTTGGCTACTGGCGCGGGGCGGCACATATGTTGCGGGCGGAGGAGGGGACGCTGCGCTCTCCCTCTGCTGCTCGGGTCCGGCTGGCACTGCGGCCTGCTGCTGCCGCTAATCGGTGGCTCGAGCGATGGGCCGGATCCCGGGGACTCGAGCGGCGCTCCTCGCCCGTGAGTGAAAGGGGGTTGGTTCTGGGTGTGGGGATTGTTTATTGTCCGTAACGCCACCCACGGTTGTGGTGATTTGTTAGCACCACCGCTGCTCTGTATCGGGTTCCCGGGAAGGATGGTATGGAGCAGCCAGTTGTTGTGTTGCCCCTCCGTGGGTAGGGGTTGGTGATCCCGGGGCCCAGTGATGAGGTGGGAGATGCAGGGCTTGGTGGGCGCAGGGACGCGGGGGCAGCGCTGTGCCTTGCGGCACTGTGGTACTCACTCAGCCTGAGACGATGACACAGTTCTTGGTAAAACACACGGCTGGAAAGACGGTTCCCACGGACGGCTGCACTTGCTTTCCCCAGTAGGTGACGGTGATGTCCCTTTTCCTGCACCTGATGTTTCTGTGTTGGTAGCGATGGGTTCCCACCGGTAACCCACTCCCCGGCTTGGATATAGGCCGGAGGAGCCCTACTTTGCCCGCAGGCGCTGGCCCTGAGAAACTGGTGGCGGTGTCTCTCCTCAATGGTTGGACTGTTGCCTTCAATCGGGACTTGGTTGTTTGGAGACAGACGTCCCCTTCACTGACGGGGTCCGAGAGGCCCCTGCCCTGGTGCTGACTGTTCTTCGTATACTGCTCCAGACCGCCGGGCCACTACCCGTCCGCGGTCCTTCCAGCAACCTCCGAGCAGTCCCCCTTCAGACTGTCACCGCCGTCTGCTGACCTTGCTGACACTGTCCTGGCACACAGCCGGACCAACTTCAGGCTTTACTACTCTTTTCTGTTACTTCAGCTTTACTCTTTAGCTCCACTACCACTTCCTTCTACTTCACTCCCCTAAACTGCACTGCTCCTCAGACCCTAGTCTGGCTTCAACTGCCTGGTTCTTCCCGCCAGGCAGATTAGCCCAGGCAGGGCTCGAGTAAAGTTCAGTTTAGGAGGAGGAAGTGGAAGGAGTAAACAGCTAAGTGAAGTGAAGGAAGTAAAGTGGTAAAGGAGGAAAGCAAGAGTGGTGACAGGAAAGAAAGAGAGTGGAAAGCCTGAAATTGGTCCAGCTGTGTGCAGGACCGGGTCAGCAAGGTCAACAACGACGGTGACTGTCCAGAGGGGTGACTGTTCGGGAGTTCCTGGAAGGACCGCGGACGGGTAGTGACCCGGCGGTCTGGAGCAGCGTGCAAAGGACAGTCAGCACCAGGGCAGGGGCCTCGCGGACCCCGGCAAGGCTAGGAGTCGCCATAATTTGCCGAATCCGTCAGTGAAGGGGACGTCGATTCCCCAACAACCAAGTCCCGATTGAAGGCAACAGTCCAACCATTAAGGAGGAACACCGCCACCGCCAAGGCACCAGTTCCTCAGGGCCAGCGTCTGCGGGCAAAGTAGAGCTCCTCCGGTCCAGCTTGAAGCCGGGGAGCGGGTTACCGGTGGGAACCCATCGCTACCAACTTAGAAACATCAGGTGCAGGTCAGAGGGACATCACCGTTACCTACTGGGAGAGCAAGTGCAGCCGTCCGTGGGAACCGTCTTTCCAGCCGTGTGGTTTACCGTAAAACTGTGTCAACGTCTCAGGCTGAGTGAGTACCACAGTGCCGCAAGGCACAGCGCTGCCCCCGCGTCCCTGCTCCCACCAGGCCCTGCATCTCCCATCTCATCACCGGGCCCCGGGATCACCAACCCCTACCCACGGAGGGGCAACGCAACACCTGGCTGCTCCGCATCACCATCCCCGGGATCCCCATATTGAGCAGCGGTGGTGAAATCACCACAACCGTGGGTGGCGTCACGGACAATAAACTATCCCCCCACCCAACACCCCCCTTTCACTCACGGGCGAGGAGTGCCGCTCGAGAACCCCCGGGATCCGGCCCGCAGCTCGAGCCACCACTGAGCAGCAGCCGCCGGACCCGAGCAGAAGGGGTGAGCGTAGTGTGCTGACACCCTCCTCCCCGCCCGCGACAATACCACTAATAAGAAGTGAATGGTCCTCGAAGCCCAGCATAGACTTACAAGGTGGTATGACCCCCTAGCCGATTATACTCCTGCTCAGAGGCACTTGTTGCAAAACGACCTGTCCGATTTTTTACCGCACCCCCACGGGCTCCCCCTTCACCACCTGTGTGGCGTTCTGCCATCTTCCATTCCATTGAATCCACTTGGGGAGTCCAGAGCTTTTTGAGCACCCCCCCACCCCCCACCCATCCACCGTGAGATCACATTCCCAACTTGAAGGACCCTCCCCTCCACCTGCCGCCGCTGTGACAAGAATTAAAGAAACTAATAGGTCAAAAGTACACCCCAACCTAAATCTCAGTTCTGATTGTAACCTAAACCTATATACCTGGACGAATAAATGAAAGCCCATACGTAGCCGCTCAGACCTCCTCACAATGTACTGGCACTGCACTAAAAGGGAGGGCGGCTGGGAGTTTTATTGTAGGCTGCCTTAAATGGCTGCCCTACGCTAATGGCTTCCCCTATTTATACCCCTAATTCACTACGCCGCCTCGTTGGGATCTCCCCGCCTTTGTTTTTATCCTTTATTTCCCTAATCCTAGCAAAGCCCCCTAAACCCCACATTATTTGAAAATTCCCCTATACTTGAAAAAAAACCCAAGCCCAGCATTATTTAACACTTTCATTCCCGTCCAACCCTGTCAGGGCAGCCTCCCCCTAGGCTGTGGCTGAAGTCCGGCCTTACTGAACTCTAGTGACACAGAGATGTCTGCCCCTTTTCTGTGTTAATGTAGTGGTGAGCAGTGCCCGGGACATGGTGAGCCTTCCCGCCGGACCCCGACTGATGTGCACTTTATTATGGGACACAAGACTGTAACAACACCCCGAGGTGGAATGTGCTGATCCCGAATTTAATAGATAGACCCCACTTAGCGAAAGAAATCAAACTAAAAGCTATTTGTTTTGTAAGTTTTGTATTTGTAAGCTAATCTTTGTAAGAAGCCTGAAATCCTTGAGGATGTGTCCACAATGGTGGTATTGTAAGCCATAGCCCCAGCTTGCGCTGGTCAGTGAGCTGTGAGTTCCCAAGGATGTGTAAAAAGGGGGGTGCGGTGGGCACTTGGTGTGTCCTGTCAGTAGGTATGGTGGGTAGAGAGGAGCATATGTTGTGCTCTCTGGTACCCGGTTCAGTGGGTGCAGAGTGGGACATGGGTGCTCTCCTCTCTTGGTGTGTCCTGTCAGTAGGTATGGTGGGTAGAGAGGAGCATATGTTGTGCTCTCTGGTACCCGGTTCAGTGGGTGCAGGGTGGGACATGGGTGCTCTCCTCTCTGCTGGCTGGCCATCCATGTGGTCCCACTCCTCCCACTGCCGTTGCCTGAGCTCCGCACCCAAATGATTAGAATGTTCCGAGCTCTATTTATGTGCTCACATTGTCAGAGACTTTTACCTTATGGAGAGGAAAAAAACCCTGAAATTGAAATTGACCTGGTGATAAAGTGACCCGCCCCTGCTGCCAGAATGGTCCGCCCCTGCTGAATATTTCTGATAAAATGGTTAAAAAGCGGTTGTGTGTTGCTTTTTGCCAACAGCTGATTTGCATATATTGGTGAGCGAGAGCTCTGATTGGCTGGCTGGAGAATGCACACGTGAGCTAGAGAAAGTGTACTGTAGACAGGCAGAGAGCTGATGTGAGGGTATCCGGCTCGTACTGTAGGTGTCGCTACAACAAATAGTCATCAGGAGAGATGAGGAGCGATAGAGGCCGTCTGGGTACAGGAATTGTCCCTCGTCGGGGAATATATTATTTAGTCTCTGGAAAGGTCTTGGATTGAGCATCCCAGCCTGTGATAGATGACTGGAATCAGGTTCTCTGCCCCTACATCATGCTGCTCTCATATGAGGCAGCAAAAACCTAGTGACAGATTCCCTATGAGGAGCGATTGATGCATGAAATCATGCCTGTACCTAGTTCCATCTGTAAACCTAGAGAGAAAAGTGAGTATAGGAGCCAAAGCAAGAATTTTTGTAAAAGAAAGTTTTTTATTTCAGCAAGTTAAAAGGATTAAAAAAAAACACAAAGAGATCACTCACAATAGACCCCATAGGTAGTCAAGAAGCACAAAAAATACACTAGTATCATCAGAGAGTTGTATATATTATACAGTCACTGTCTGCACACTGGTAATGAAGCCACTGTTTAAGAGGAATGAAAAGAACATACCTGTCTGCACGAACACATGCTAGAAAAAGAAACAATGTGCAGAAAAACAACCGCAAAAAAAACGGCACAACACCAATTAGCCAGAGATTACCAGAAACATCTGGAAAAAAGGAATGGAAAGACGTTATCAGATATTCGCATGAACCAAAAACAAAGATAATGTCAAGATAAAGAAATACACCGTGTTCCAAATTATTATGCAAATTGGATTCAAGTGTCATAGCGATTAATTTTTATTTTTTTTCAATGAAACTCATTGATGGTATTGTGTCTCAGGGTTCTTTGGATCACTGAACTCAATCTCAGATACCTGTGATAATTAGTTTGCCAGGTGAGCCCGATAAAAGGAAAACTGGATGCTCCACAATATTAAGCAGGCCACAGTTTTCAAGTAACATGGGAAAGAAAAAGGATCTCTCTGCTGTCGAAAAGCATCAAATAATGCAATGCCTTGGACAGGGGATGAAAACATTAGATATTTCACGAAAACGTAAGCGTGATCATCGTACTGTGAAGAGATTTGTGGCTGATTCAGAGCACATACGTGTTGGTGCTGATAGAGGCAGAACGAGGAAGGTTTCTGCCAGGCAAGTTCATCGGATTAAGAGAGCGGCTGCTAAAAAGCCGCTACAAACCAGCAAACAGATATTTGAAGCTGCTGGTGCCTCTGGAGTCCCTCGATCCTCAAGGTGTAGGATCCTTCAAAGGCTAGATGTGGTGCATAAACCTACTATTCGACCACCCCTAACCAGTTCTCACAAGCAGAAATAGTTGCAGTGGGCCCAGACAAACCTGAAGACTAATTTTCAAACAGTCTTGTTTACTGCTGAGTGTCGAGCAACCCTGGATGGTCCAGATGGATGGAGTGGTGGATGGTTGGTGGATGGCCACCGTGTCCCAACAAGGCTGTGACGTCAGCAAGGAGGTGGAGGAGTCATGTTTTGGGCCGGAATCATTGGGAGACCTCTGGTATGCCCCTTTAGGGTTCCTGAAGGTGTGAAAATGACCTCTGCAAAGTATATAGAGTTTCTGACTGACAACTTTCTTCCATGGTACAAAAAGCAAAAATGTGCTTTCAGGAGCAAAATCATCTTCATGCATGACAATGCCCCATCTCATGCTGCAAAGAATACCTCTGTGTCATTGGCTGCTATGGGCATAAAAGGAGATAAACTCATGGTGTGGCCACCACCTTCACCTGAACTTAACCCTATAGAGAACCTTTGGAGTATCATGAAGCAAAAGATCTATGAGGGTGGGATGCAGTTCACATCAAAACAGCAGCTCTGGGAGGCTATTCTGACATCATGGAAAGAAATTCAAGCAGAAACTCTCCAAAAACTCACAAGTTGAATGGATGCAAGAATTGTGAAGGTGATCTCAAAGAAGGGCTCCTATGTTAACATGTAACTTGGCCTGTTAGTATGTTTTGGATTTAAATAGCTTTTTATTTCAGTGAATGTGACCTCCTAATGCTGCAAAATCCACAAATGAGCATTTTCAGTTCTTTAAAACATAGAAAATGTTTAGAAACTCTACTGTGCCTAATAATTTGGAACAGTGCATTTTGAGGTTTGTTTGTGTAAAAAAAATTGAAGATTATACTGTAATCATTGGGAGGATTCTTCAATAAAATTAGATGTATACTCTAACGGGTGATGAGTTTTATTAGACTGACTGTCATTTGCGAATTTTCTGTGTTAAGGTAGTGGTGAGCAGTGCCCGGGACATGGTGAGCCTTCCCGCCGGACCCCAACTGATGTGCACTTTATTATGGGACACAAGACTGTAACAACACCCCGAGGTGGAATGTGCTGATCCCGAATTTAATAGATAGACCCCACTTAGCGAAAGAAATAAAACTAAAAGCTATTTGTTTTGTAAGTTTTGTATTTGTAAGCTAATATTTGTAAGAAGCCTGAAATCCTTGAGGATGTGTCCACAATGGTGGTATTGTAAGCCATAGCCCCAGCTTGCGCTGGTCAGTGAGCTGTGAGTTCCCAAGGATGTGTAAAAAGGGGGGTGCGGTGGGCACTTGGTGTGCCCTGTCAGTAGGTATGGTGGGTAGAGAGGAGCATATGTTGTGCTCTCTGGTACCCGGTTCAGTGGGTGCAGAGTGGGACATGGGTGCTCTCCTCTCTGCTGGCTGGCCATCCATGTGGTCCCACTCCTCCCACTGCCGTTGCCTGAGCTCCGCACTCAAATGATTAGAATGTTCCGAGCTCTATTTATGTGCTCACATTGTCAGAGACTTTTACCTTATGGAGAGGAAAAAACCCCTGAAATTGAAATTGACCTGGTGATAAAGTGAACCCGCCCCTGCTGCCAGAATGGTCCGCCCCTGCTGAATATTTCTGGTAAAATGGTTAAAAAGCGGTTGTGTGTTGCTTTTTGCCACCAGCTGATTTGCATATATTGGTAAGCGAGAGCTCTGATTGGCTGGCTGGAGAATGCACACGTGAGCTAGAGAAACTGTACTGTAGACAGGCAGAGAGCTGATGTGAGGGTATCCGGCTCGTACTGTAGGGGTCGCTACAACAAATAGTCATCAGGAGAGATGAGGAGCGATCGAAGCCGTCTGGGTACAGGAATTGTCCCTCGTCGGGGAATATGTTATTTAGTCTCTGGAAAGGTCTTGGATTGAGCATCCCAGCCTGTGATAGATGACTGGAATCAGGTTCTCTGCCCCTACATCATGCTGCTCTCATATGAGGCAGCAAAAACCTGGTGACAGATTCCCTATGAGGAGCGATTGATGCATGAAATCATGCCTGTACCTAGTTCCATCTGTAAACCTAGAGAGAAAAGTGAGTATAGGAGCCAAAGCAAGAATTTTTGTAAAAGAAAGTTTTTTATTTCAGCAAGTTAAAAGGATTAAAAAAAACCACAAAGAGATCACTCACAATAGACCCCATAGGTAGTCAAGAAGCACAAAAAATACACTAGTATCATCAGAGAGTTGTATATATTATACAGTCACTGTATGCACACTGGTAATGAAGCCACTGTTTAAGAGGAATGAAAAGAACATACCTGTCTGCACGAACACATGCTAGAAAAAGAAACAATGTGCAGAAAAACAACCGCAAAAAAAACCGCACAACACCAATTAGCCAGAGATTACCAGAAACATCTGGAAAAAAGGAATGGAAAGACGTTATCAGATATTCGCATGAACCAAAAACAAAGATAATGTCAAGATAAAGAAATACACCGTGTTCCAAATCATTTTGCAAATTGGATTCAAGTGTCATAGCGATTAATTTGTATTTTTTTTCAATGAAACTCATTGATGGTATTGTGTCTCAGGGTTCTTTGGATCACTGAACTCAATCTCAGATACCTGTGATAATTAGTTTGCCAGGTGAGCCCGATAAAAGGAAAACTGGAGGCTCCACAATATTAAGCAGGCCACAGTTTTCAAGTAACATGGGAAAGAAAAAGGATCTCTCTGCTGTCGAAAAGCAGCAAATAATGCAATGCCTTGGACAGGGGATGAAAACATTAGATATTTCACGAAAACGTAAGCGTGATCATCGTACTGTGAAGAGATTTGTGGCTGATTCAGAGCACATACGTGTTGGTGCTGATAGAGGCAGAACGAGGAAGGTTTCTGCCAGGCAAGTTCATCGGATTAAGAGAGCGGCTGCTAAAAAGCCACTACAAACCAGCAAACAGATATTTGAAGCTGCTGGTGCCTCTGGAGTCCCTCGATCCTCAAGGTGTAGGATCCTTCAAAGGCTAGATGTGGTGCATAAACCTACTATTCGACCACCCCTAACCAGTTCTCACAAGCAGAAATAGTTGCAGTGGGCCCAGACATACCTGAAGACTAATTTTCAAACAGTCTTTTTTACTGCTGAGTGTCGAGCAACCCTGGATGGTCCAGATGGATGGAGTGGTGGATGGTTGGTGGATGGCCACCGAGTCCCAACAAGGCTGTGACGTCAGCAAGGAGGTGGAGGAGTCATGTTTTGGGCCGGAATCATGGGGAGACCTCTGGTATGCCCCTTTAGGGTTCCTGAAGGTGTGAAAATGACCTCTGCAAAGTATATAGAGTTTCTGACTGACAACTTTCTTCCATGGTACAAAAAGCAGAAATGTGCTTTCAGGAGCAAAATCATCTTCATGCATGACAATGCCCCATCTCATGCTGCAAAGAATACCTCTGTGTCATTGGCTGCTATGGGCATAAAAGGAGATAAACTCATGGTGTGGCCACCACCTTCACCTGACCTCAACCCTATAGAGAACCTTTGGAGTATCATGAAGCAAAAGATCTATGAGGGTGGGATGCAGTTCACATCAAAACAGCAGCTTTGGGAGGCTATTCTGACATCATGGAAAGAAATTCAAGCAGAAACTCTCCAAAAACTCACAAGTTCAATGGATGCAAGAATCGTGAAGGTGATCTCAAAGAAGGGCTCCTATGTTAACATGTAACTTGGCCTGTTAGTATGTTTTGGATTTAAATAGCTTTTTATTTCAGTGAATGTGACCTCCTAATGCTGCAAAATCCACAAATGAGCATTTTCAGTTCTTTAAAACATAGAAAATGTTTAGAAACTCTACTGTGCCTAATAATTTGGAACAGTGCATTTTGAGGTTTGTTTGTTTAAAAAAAATTGAAGATTATACTGTTATCATTGGGAGGATTCTTCAATAAAATTAGATGTATACTCTAACGGGTGATGAGTTTTATTAGACTGACTGTCATTTGCGAATTTTCTGTGTTAAGGTAGTGGTGAGCAGTGCCCGGGACATGGTGAGCCTTCCCGCCGGACCCCAACTGATGTGCACTTTATTATGGGACACAAGACTGTAACAACACCCCGAGGTGGAATGTGCTGATCCCGAATTTAATAGATAGACCCCACTTAGCGAAAGAAATAAAACTAAAAGCTATTTGTTTTGTAAGTTTTGTATTTGTAAGCTAATATTTGTAAGAAGCCTGAAATCCTTGAGGATGTGTCCACAATGGTGGTATTGTAAGCCATAGCCCCAGCTTGCGCTGGTCAGTGAGCTGTGAGTTCCCAAGGATGTGTAAAAAGGGGGGTGCGGTGGGCACTTGGTGTGCCCTGTCAGTAGGTATGGTGGGTAGAGAGGAGCATATGTTGTGCTCTCTGGTACCCGGTTCAGTGGGTGCAGGGTGGGACATGGGTGCTCTCCTCTCTGCTGGCTGGCCATCCATGTGGTCCCACTCCTCCCACTGCCGTTGCCTGAGCTCCGCACCCAAATGATTAGAATGTTCCGAGCTCTATTTATGTGCTCACATTGTCAGAGACTTTTACCTTATGGAGAGGAAAAAACCCCTGAAATTGAAATTGACCTGGTGATAAAGTGAACCCGCCCCTGCTGCCAGAATGGTCCGCCCCTGCTGAATATTTCTGGTAAAATGGTTAAAAAGCGGTTGTGTGTTGCTTTTTGCCACCAGCTGATTTGCATATATTGGTAAGCGAGAGCTCTGATTGGCTGGCTGGAGAATGCACACGTGAGCTAGAGAAACTGTACTGTAGACAGGCAGAGAGCTGATGTGAGGGTATCCGGCTCGTACTGTAGGGGTCGCTACAACAAATAGTCATCAGGAGAGATGAGGAGCGATCGAAGCCGTCTGGGTACAGGAATTGTCCCTCGTCGGGGAATATGTTATTTAGTCTCTGGAAAGGTCTTGGATTGAGCATCCCAGCCTGTGATAGATGACTGGAATCAGGTTCTCTGCCCCTACATCATGCTGCTCTCATATGAGGCAGCAAAAACCTGGTGACAGATTCCCTATGAGGAGCGATTGATGCATGAAATCATGCCTGTACCTAGTTCCATCTGTAAACCTAGAGAGAAAAGTGAGTATAGGAGCCAAAGCAAGAATTTTTGTAAAAGAAAGTTTTTTATTTCAGCAAGTTAAAAGGATTAAAAAAAACCACAAAGAGATCACTCACAATAGACCCCATAGGTAGTCAAGAAGCACAAAAAATACACTAGTATCATCAGAGAGTTGTCTATATTATACAGTCACTGTATGCACACTGGTAATGAAGCCACTGTTTAAGAGGAATGAAAAGAACATACCTGTCTGCACGAACACATGCTAGAAAAAGAAACAATGTTCAGAAAAACAACCGCAAAAAAAACCGCACAACACCAATTAGCCAGAGATTACCAGAAACATCTGGAAAAAAGGAATGGAAAGACGTTATCAGATATTCGCATGAACCAAAAACAAAGATAATGTCAAGATAAAGAAATACACCGTGTTCCAAATCATTTTGCAAATTGGATTCAAGTGTCATAGCGATTAATTTGTATTTTTTTTCAATGAAACTCATTGATGGTATTGTGTCTCAGGGTTCTTTGGATCACTGAACTCAATCTCAGATACCTGTGATAATTAGTTTGCCAGGTGAGCCCGATAAAAGGAAAACTGGATGCTCCACAATATTAAGCAGGCCACAGTTTTCAAGTAACATGGGAAAGAAAAAGGATCTCTCTGCTGTCGAAAAGCAGCAAATAATGCAATGCCTTGGACAGGGGATGAAAACATTAGATATTTCACGAAAACGTAAGCGTGATCATCGTACTGTGAAGAGATTTGTGGCTGATTCAGAGCACATACGTGTTGGTGCTGATAGAGGCAGAACGAGGAAGGTTTCTGCCAGGCAAGTTCATCGGATTAAGAGAGCGGCTGCTAAAAAGCCGCTACAAACCAGCAAACAGATATTTGAAGCTGCTGGTGCCTCTGGAGTCCCTCGATCCTCAAGGTGTAGGATCCTTCAAAGGCTAGATGTGGTGCATAAACCTACTATTCGACCACCCCTAACCAGTTCTCACAAGCAGAAATAGTTGCAGTGGGCCCAGACATACCTGAAGACTAATTTTCAAACAGTCTTTTTTACTGCTGAGTGTCGAGCAACCCTGGATGGTCCAGATGGATGGAGTGGTGGATGGTTGGTGGATGGCCACCGAGTCCCAACAAGGCTGTGACGTCAGCAAGGAGGTGGAGGAGTCATGTTTTGGGCCGGAATCATGGGGAGACCTCTGGTATGCCCCTTTAGGGTTCCTGAAGGTGTGAAAATGACCTCTGCAAAGTATATAGAGTTTCTGACTGACAACTTTCTTCCATGGTACAAAAAGCAGAAATGTGCTTTCAGGAGCAAAATCATCTTCATGCATGACAATGCCCCATCTCATGCTGCAAAGAATACCTCTGTGTCATTGGCTGCTATGGGCATAAAAGGAGATAAACTCATGGTGTGGCCACCACCTTCACCTGACCTCAACCCTATAGAGAACCTTTGGAGTATCATGAAGCAAAAGATCTATGAGGGTGGGATGCAGTTCACATCAAAACAGCAGCTTTGGGAGGCTATTCTGACATCATGGAAAGAAATTCAAGCAGAAACTCTCCAAAAACTCACAAGTTCAATGGATGCAAGAATCGTGAAGGTGATCTCAAAGAAGGGCTCCTATGTTAACATGTAACTTGGCCTGTTAGTATGTTTTGGATTTAAATAGCTTTTTATTTCAGTGAATGTGACCTCCTAATGCTGCAAAATCCACAAATGAGCATTTTCAGTTCTTTAAAACATAGAAAATGTTTAGAAACTCTACTGTGCCTAATAATTTGGAACAGTGCATTTTGAGGTTTGTTTGTTTAAAAAAAATTGAAGATTATACTGTTATCATTGGGAGGATTCTTCAATAAAATTAGATGTATACTCTAACGGGTGATGAGTTTTATTAGACTGACTGTCATTTGCGAATTTTCTGTGTTAAGGTAGTGGTGAGCAGTGCCCGGGACATGGTGAGCCTTCCCGCCGGACCCCAACTGATGTGCACTTTATTATGGGACACAAGACTGTAACAACACCCCGAGGTGGAATGTGCTGATCCCGAATTTAATAGATAGACCCCACTTAGCGAAAGAAATAAAACTAAAAGCTATTTGTTTTGTAAGTTTTGTATTTGTAAGCTAATATTTGTAAGAAGCCTGAAATCCTTGAGGATGTGTCCACAATGGTGGTATTGTAAGCCATAGCCCCAGCTTGCGCTGGTCAGTGAGCTGTGAGTTCCCAAGGATGTGTAAAAAGGGGGGTGCGGTGGGCACTTGGTGTGCCCTGTCAGTAGGTATGGTGGGTAGAGAGGAGCATATGTTGTGCTCTCTGGTACCCGGTTCAGTGGGTGCAGAGTGGGACATGGGTGCTCTCCTCTCTGCTGGCTGGCCATCCATGTGGTCCCACTCCTCCCACTGCCGTTGCCTGAGCTCCGCACCCAAATGATTAGAATGTTCAGAGCTCTATTTATGTGCTCACATTGTCAGAGACTTTTACCTTATGGAGAGGAAAAAACCCCTGAAATTGAAATTGACCTGGTGATAAAGTGAACCCGCCCCTGCTGCCAGAATGGTCCGCCCCTGCTGAATATTTCTGGTAAAATGGTTAAAAAGCGGTTGTGTGTTGCTTTTTGCCACCAGCTGATTTGCATATATTGGTAAGCGAGAGCTCTGATTGGCTGGCTGGAGAATGCACACGTGAGCTAGAGAAACTGTACTGTAGACAGGCAGAGAGCTGATGTGAGGGTATCCGGCTCGTACTGTAGGGGTCGCTACAACAAATAGTCATCAGGAGAGATGAGGAGCGATCGAAGCCGTCTGGGTACAGGAATTGTCCCTCGTCGGGGAATATGTTATTTAGTCTCTGGAAAGGTCTTGGATTGAGCATCCCAGCCTGTGATAGATGACTGGAATCAGGTTCTCTGCCCCTACATCATGCTGCTCTCATATGAGGCAGCAAAAACCTGGTGACAGATTCCCTATGAGGAGCGATTGATGCATGAAATCATGCCTGTACCTAGTTCCATCTGTAAACCTAGAGAGAAAAGTGAGTATAGGAGCCAAAGCAAGAATTTTTGTAAAAGAAAGTTTTTTATTTCAGCAAGTTAAAAGGATTAAAAAAAACCACAAAGAGATCACTCACAATAGACCCCATAGGTAGTCAAGAAGCACAAAAAAATACACTAGTATCATCAGAGAGTTGTATATATCATACAGTCACTGTATGCACACTGGTAATGAAGCCACTGTTTAAGAGGAATGAAAAGAACATACCTGTCTGCACGAACACATGCTAGAAAAAGAAACAATGTGCAGAAAAACAACCGCAAAAAAAACGGCACAACACCAATTAGCCAGAGATTACCAGAAACATCTGGAAAAAAGGAATGGAAAGACGTTATCAGATATTCGCATGAACCAAAAACAAAGATAATGTCAAGATAAAGAAATACACCGTGTTCCAAATCATTTTGCAAATTGGATTCAAGTGTCATAGCGATTAATTTGTATTTTTTTTCAATGAAACTCATTGATGGTATTGTGTCTCAGGGTTCTTTGGATCACTGAACTCAATCTCAGATACCTGTGATAATTAGTTTGCCAGGTGAGCCCGATAAAAGGAAAACTGGATGCTCCACAATATTAAGCAGGCCACAGTTTTCAAGTAACATGGGAAAGAAAAAGGATCTCTCTGCTGTCGAAAAGCAGCAAATAATGCAATGCCTTGGACAGGGGATGAAAACATTAGATATTTCACGAAAACGTAAGCGTGATCATCGTACTGTGAAGAGATTTGTGGCTGATTCAGAGCACATACGTGTTGGTGCTGATAGAGGCAGAACGAGGAAGGTTTCTGCCAGGCAAGTTCATCGGATTAAGAGAGCGGCTGCTAAAAAGCCGCTACAAACCAGCAAACAGATATTTGAAGCTGCTGGTGCCTCTGGAGTCCCTCGATCCTCAAGGTGTAGGATCCTTCAAAGGCTAGATGTGGTGCATAAACCTACTATTCGACCACCCCTAACCAGTTCTCACAAGCAGAAATAGTTGCAGTGGGCCCAGACATACCTGAAGACTAATTTTCAAACAGTCTTTTTTACTGCTGAGTGTCGAGCAACCCTGGATGGTCCAGATGGATGGAGTGGTGGATGGTTGGTGGATGGCCACCGAGTCCCAACAAGGCTGTGACGTCAGCAAGGAGGTGGAGGAGTCATGTTTTGGGCCGGAATCATGGGGAGACCTCTGGTATGCCCCTTTAGGGTTCCTGAAGGTGTGAAAATGACCTCTGCAAAGTATATAGAGTTTCTGACTGACAACTTTCTTCCATGGTACAAAAAGCAGAAATGTGCTTTCAGGAGCAAAATCATCTTCATGCATGACAATGCCCCATCTCATGCTGCAAAGAATACCTCTGTGTCATTGGCTGCTATGGGCATAAAAGGAGATAAACTCATGGTGTGGCCACCACCTTCACCTGACCTCAACCCTATAGAGAACCTTTGGAGTATCATGAAGCAAAAGATCTATGAGGGTGGGATGCAGTTCACATCAAAACAGCAGCTTTGGGAGGCTATTCTGACATCATGGAAAGAAATTCAAGCAGAAACTCTCCAAAAACTCACAAGTTCAATGAATGCAAGAATCGTGAAGGTGATCTCAAAGAAGGGCTCCTATGTTAACATGTAACTTGGCCTGTTAGTATGTTTTGGATTTAAATAGCTTTTTATTTCAGTGAATGTGACCTCCTAATGCTGCAAAATCCACAAATGAGCATTTTCAGTTCTTTAAAACATAGAAAATGTTTAGAAACTCTACTGTGCCTAATAATTTGGAACAGTGCATTTTGAGGTTTGTTTGTTTAAAAAAAATTGAAGATTATACTGTTATCATTGGGAGGATTCTTCAATAAAATTAGATGTATACTCTAACGGGTGATGAGTTTTATTAGACTGACTGTCATTTGCGAATTTTCTGTGTTAAGGTAGTGGTGAGCAGTGCCCGGGACATGGTGAGCCTTCCCGCCGGACCCCAACTGATGTGCACTTTATTATGGGACACAAGACTGTAACAACACCCCGAGGTGGAATGTGCTGATCCCGAATTTAATAGATAGACCCCACTTAGCGAAAGAAATAAAACTAAAAGCTATTTGTTTTGTAAGTTTTGTATTTGTAAGCTAATATTTGTAAGAAGCCTGAAATCCTTGAGGATGTGTCCACAATGGTGGTATTGTAAGCCATAGCCCCAGCTTGCGCTGGTCAGTGAGCTGTGAGTTCCCAAGGATGTGTAAAAAGGGGGGTGCGGTGGGCACTTGGTGTGCCCTGTCAGTAGGTATGGTGGGTAGAGAGGAGCATATGTTGTGCTCTCTGGTGCCCGGTTCAGTGGGTGCAGGGTGGGACATGGGTGCTCTCCTCTCTGCTGGCTGGCCATCCATGTGGTCCCACTCCTCCCACTGCCGTTGCCTGAGCTCCGCACCCAAATGATTAGAATGTTCCGAGCTCTATTTATGTGCTCACATTGTCAGAGACTTTTACCTTATGGAGAGGAAAAAACCCCTGAAATTGAAATTGACCTGGTGATAAAGTGAACCCGCCCCTGCTGCCAGAATGGTCCGCCCCTGCTGAATATTTCTGGTAAAATGGTTAAAAAGCGGTTGTGTGTTGCTTTTTGCCACCAGCTGATTTGCATATATTGGTAAGCGAGAGCTCTGATTGGCTGGCTGGAGAATGCACACGTGAGCTAGAGAAACTGTACTGTAGACAGGCAGAGAGCTGATGTGAGGGTATCCGGCTCGTACTGTAGGGGTCGCTACAACAAATAGTCATCAGGAGAGATGAGGAGCGATCGAAGCCGTCTGGGTACAGGAATTGTCCCTCGTCGGGGAATATGTTATTTAGTCTCTGGAAAGGTCTTGGATTGAGCATCCCAGCCTGTGATAGATGACTGGAATCAGGTTCTCTGCCCCTACATCATGCTGCTCTCATATGAGGCAGCAAAAACCTGGTGACAGATTCCCTATGAGGAGCGATTGATGCATGAAATCATGCCTGTACCTAGTTCCATCTGTAAACCTAGAGAGAAAAGTGAGTATAGGAGCCAAAGCAAGAATTTTTGTAAAAGAAAGTTTTTTATTTCAGCGAGTTAAAAGGATTAAAAAAAACCACAAAGAGATCACTCACAATAGACCCCATAGGTAGTCAAGAAGCACAAAAAAATACACTAGTATCATCAGAGAGTTGTATATATTATACAGTCACTGTATGCACACTGGTAATGAAGCCACTGTTTAAGAGGAATGAAAAGAACATACCTGTCTGCACGAACACATGCTAGAAAAAGAAACAATGTTCAGAAAAACAACCGCAAAAAAAACCGCACAACACCAATTAGCCAGAGATTACCAGAAACATCTGGAAAAAAGGAATGGAAAGACGTTATCAGATATTCGCATGAACCAAAAACAAAGATAATGTCAAGATAAAGAAATACACCGTGTTCCAAATCATTTTGCAAATTGGATTCAAGTGTCATAGCGATTAATTTGTATTTTTTTTCAATGAAACTCATTGATGGTATTGTGTCTCAGGGTTCTTTGGATCACTGAACTCAATCTCAGATACCTGTGATAATTAGTTTGCCAGGTGAGCCCGATAAAAGGAAAACTGGATGCTCCACAATATTAAGCAGGCCACAGTTTTCAAGTAACATGGGAAAGAAAAAGGATCTCTCTGCTGTCGAAAAGCAGCAAATAATGCAATGCCTTGGACAGGGGATGAAAACATTAGATATTTCACGAAAACGTAAGCGTGATCATCGTACTGTGAAGAGATTTGTGGCTGATTCAGAGCACATACGTGTTGGTGCTGATAGAGGCAGAACGAGGAAGGTTTCTGCCAGGCAAGTTCATCGGATTAAGAGAGCGGCTGCTAAAAAGCCGCTACAAACCAGCAAACAGATATTTGAAGCTGCTGGTGCCTCTGGAGTCCCTCGATCCTCAAGGTGTAGGATCCTTCAAAGGCTAGATGTGGTGCATAAACCTACTATTCGACCACCCCTAACCAGTTCTCACAAGCAGAAATAGTTGCAGTGGGCCCAGACATACCTGAAGACTAATTTTCAAACAGTCTTTTTTACTGCTGAGTGTCGAGCAACCCTGGATGGTCCAGATGGATGGAGTGGTGGATGGTTGGTGGATGGCCACCGAGTCCCAACAAGGCTGTGACGTCAGCAAGGAGGTGGAGGAGTCATGTTTTGGGCCGGAATCATGGGGAGACCTCTGGTATGCCCCTTTAGGGTTCCTGAAGGTGTGAAAATGACCTCTGCAAAGTATATAGAGTTTCTGACTGACAACTTTCTTCCATGGTACAAAAAGCAGAAATGTGCTTTCAGGAGCAAAATCATCTTCATGCATGACAATGCCCCATCTCATGCTGCAAAGAATACCTCTGTGTCATTGGCTGCTATGGGCATAAAAGGAGATAAACTCATGGTGTGGCCACCACCTTCACCTGACCTCAACCCTATAGAGAACCTTTGGAGTATCATGAAGCAAAAGATCTATGAGGGTGGGATGCAGTTCACATCAAAACAGCAGCTTTGGGAGGCTATTCTGACATCATGGAAAGAAATTCAAGCAGAAACTCTCCAAAAACTCACAAGTTCAATGAATGCAAGAATCGTGAAGGTGATCTCAAAGAAGGGCTCCTATGTTAACATGTAACTTGGCCTGTTAGTATGTTTTGGATTTAAATAGCTTTTTATTTCAGTGAATGTGACCTCCTAATGCTGCAAAATCCACAAATGAGCATTTTCAGTTCTTTAAAACATAGAAAATGTTTAGAAACTCTACTGTGCCTAATAATTTGGAACAGTGCATTTTGAGGTTTGTTTGTTTAAAAAAAATTGAAGATTATACTGTTATCATTGGGAGGATTCTTCAATAAAATTAGATGTATACTCTAACGGGTGATGAGTTTTATTAGACTGACTGTCATTTGCGAATTTTCTGTGTTAAGGTAGTGGTGAGCAGTGCCCGGGACATGGTGAGCCTTCCCGCCGGACCCCAACTGATGTGCACTTTATTATGGGACACAAGACTGTAACAACACCCCGAGGTGGAATGTGCTGATCCCGAATTTAATAGATAGACCCCACTTAGCGAAAGAAATAAAACTAAAAGCTATTTGTTTTGTAAGTTTTGTATTTGTAAGCTAATATTTGTAAGAAGCCTGAAATCCTTGAGGATGTGTCCACAATGGTGGTATTGTAAGCCATAGCCCCAGCTTGCGCTGGTCAGTGAGCTGTGAGTTCCCAAGGATGTGTAAAAAGGGGGGTGCGGTGGGCACTTGGTGTGCCCTGTCAGTAGGTATGGTGGGTAGAGAGGAGCATATGTTGTGCTCTCAGGTGCCCGGTTCAGTGGGTGCAGGGTGGGACATGGGTGCTCTCCTCTCTGCTGGCTGGCCATCCATGTGGTCCCACTCCTCCCACTGCCGTTGCCTGAGCTCCGCACCCAAATGATTAGAATGTTCCGAGCTCTATTTATGTGCTCACATTGTCAGAGACTTTTACCTTATGGAGAGGAAAAAACCCCTGAAATTGAAATTGACCTGGTGATAAAGTGAACCCGCCCCTGCTGCCAGAATGGTCCGCCCCTGCTGAATATTTCTGGTAAAATGGTTAAAAAGCGGTTGTGTGTTGCTTTTTGCCACCAGCTGATTTGCATATATTGGTAAGCGAGAGCTCTGATTGGCTGGCTGGAGAATGCACACGTGAGCTAGAGAAACTGTACTGTAGACAGGCAGAGAGCTGATGTGAGGGTATCCGGCTCGTACTGTAGGGGTCGCTACAACAAATAGTCATCAGGAGAGATGAGGAGCGATCGAAGCCGTCTGGGTACAGGAATTGTCCCTCGTCGGGGAATATGTTATTTAGTCTCTGGAAAGGTCTTGGATTGAGCATCCCAGCCTGTGATAGATGACTGGAATCAGGTTCTCTGCCCCTACATCATGCTGCTCTCATATGAGGCAGCAAAAACCTGGTGACAGATTCCCTATGAGGAGCGATTGATGCATGAAATCATGCCTGTACCTAGTTCCATCTGTAAACCTAGAGAGAAAAGTGAGTATAGGAGCCAAAGCAAGAATTTTTGTAAAAGAAAGTTTTTTATTTCAGCGAGTTAAAAGGATTAAAAAAAACCACAAAGAGATCACTCACAATAGACCCCATAGGTAGTCAAGAAGCACAAAAAAATACACTAGTATCATCAGAGAGTTGTATATATTATACAGTCACTGTATGCACACTGGTAATGAAGCCACTGTTTAAGAGGAATGAAAAGAACATACCTGTCTGCACGAACACATGCTAGAAAAAGAAACAATGTTCAGAAAAACAACCGCAAAAAAAACCGCACAACACCAATTAGCCAGAGATTACCAGAAACATCTGGAAAAAAGGAATGGAAAGACGTTATCAGATATTCGCATGAACCAAAAACAAAGATAATGTCAAGATAAAGAAATACACCGTGTTCCAAATCATTTTGCAAATTGGATTCAAGTGTCATAGCGATTAATTTGTATTTTTTTTCAATGAAACTCATTGATGGTATTGTGTCTCAGGGTTCTTTGGATCACTGAACTCAATCTCAGATACCTGTGATAATTAGTTTGCCAGGTGAGCCCGATAAAAGGAAAACTGGATGCTCCACAATATTAAGCAGGCCACAGTTTTCAAGTAACATGGGAAAGAAAAAGGATCTCTCTGCTGTCGAAAAGCATCAAATAATGCAATGCCTTGGACAGGGGATGAAAACATTAGATATTTCACGAAAACGTAAGCGTGATCATCGTACTGTGAAGAGATTTGTGGCTGATTCAGAGCACATACGTGTTGGTGCTGATAGAGGCAGAACGAGGAAGGTTTCTGCCAGGCAAGTTCATCGGATTAAGAGAGCGGCTGCTAAAAAGCCGCTACAAACCAGCAAACAGATATTTGAAGCTGCTGGTGCCTCTGGAGTCCCTCGATCCTCAAGGTGTAGGATCCTTCAAAGGCTAGATGTGGTGCATAAACCTACTATTCGACCACCCCTAACCAGTTCTCACAAGCAGAAATAGTTGCAGTGGGCCCAGACATACCTGAAGACTAATTTTCAAACAGTCTTTTTTACTGCTGAGTGTCGAGCAACCCTGGATGGTCCAGATGGATGGAGTGGTGGATGGTTGGTGGATGGCCACCGAGTCCCAACAAGGCTGTGACGTCAGCAAGGAGGTGGAGGAGTCATGTTTTGGGCCGGAATCATGGGGAGACCTCTGGTATGCCCCTTTAGGGTTCCTGAAGGTGTGAAAATGACCTCTGCAAAGTATATAGAGTTTCTGACTGACAACTTTCTTCCATGGTACAAAAAGCAGAAATGTGCTTTCAGGAGCAAAATCATCTTCATGCATGACAATGCCCCATCTCATGCTGCAAAGAATACCTCTGTGTCATTGGCTGCTATGGGCATAAAAGGAGATAAACTCATGGTGTGGCCACCACCTTCACCTGACCTCAACCCTATAGAGAACCTTTGGAGTATCATGAAGCAAAAGATCTATGAGGGTGGGATGCAGTTCACATCAAAACAGCAGCTTTGGGAGGCTATTCTGACATCATGGAAAGAAATTCAAGCAGAAACTCTCCAAAAACTCACAAGTTCAATGAATGCAAGAATCGTGAAGGTGATCTCAAAGAAGGGCTCCTATGTTAACATGTAACTTGGCCTGTTAGTATGTTTTGGATTTAAATAGCTTTTTATTTCAGTGAATGTGACCTCCTAATGCTGCAAAATCCACAAATGAGCATTTTCAGTTCTTTAAAACATAGAAAATGTTTAGAAACTCTACTGTGCCTAATAATTTGGAACAGTGCATTTTGAGGTTTGTTTGTTTAAAAAAAATTGAAGATTATACTGTTATCATTGGGAGGATTCTTCAATAAAATTAGATGTATACTCTAACGGGTGATGAGTTTTATTAGACTGACTGTCATTTGCGAATTTTCTGTGTTAAGGTAGTGGTGAGCAGTGCCCGGGACATGGTGAGCCTTCCCGCCGGACCCCAACTGATGTGCACTTTATTATGGGACACAAGACTGTAACAACACCCCGAGGTGGAATGTGCTGATCCCGAATTTAATAGATAGACCCCACTTAGCGAAAGAAATAAAACTAAAAGCTATTTGTTTTGTAAGTTTTGTATTTGTAAGCTAATATTTGTAAGAAGCCTGAAATCCTTGAGGATGTGTCCACAATGGTGGTATTGTAAGCCATAGCCCCAGCTTGCGCTGGTCAGTGAGCTGTGAGTTCCCAAGGATGTGTAAAAAGGGGGGTGCGGTGGGCACTTGGTGTGCCCTGTCAGTAGGTATGGTGGGTAGAGAGGAGCATATGTTGTGCTCTCAGGTGCCCGGTTCAGTGGGTGCAGGGTGGGACATGGGTGCTCTCCTCTCTGCTGGCTGGCCATCCATGTGGTCCCACTCCTCCCACTGCCGTTGCCTGAGCTCCGCACCCAAATGATTAGAATGTTCCGAGCTCTATTTATGTGCTCACATTGTCAGAGACTTTTACCTTATGGAGAGGAAAAAACCCCTGAAATTGAAATTGACCTGGTGATAAAGTGAACCCGCCCCTGCTGCCAGAATGGTCCGCCCCTGCTGAATATTTCTGGTAAAATGGTTAAAAAGCGGTTGTGTGTTGCTTTTTGCCACCAGCTGATTTGCATATATTGGTAAGCGAGAGCTCTGATTGGCTGGCTGGAGAATGCACACGTGAGCTAGAGAAACTGTACTGTAGACAGGCAGAGAGCTGATGTGAGGGTATCCGGCTCGTACTGTAGGGGTCGCTACAACAAATAGTCATCAGGAGAGATGAGGAGCGATCGAAGCCGTCTGGGTACAGGAATTGTCCCTCGTCGGGGAATATGTTATTTAGTCTCTGGAAAGGTCTTGGATTGAGCATCCCAGCCTGTGATAGATGACTGGAATCAGGTTCTCTGCCCCTACATCATGCTGCTCTCATATGAGGCAGCAAAAACCTGGTGACAGATTCCCTATGAGGAGCGATTGATGCATGAAATCATGCCTGTACCTAGTTCCATCTGTAAACCTAGAGAGAAAAGTGAGTATAGGAGCCAAAGCAAGAATTTTTGTAAAAGAAAGTTTTTTATTTCAGCGAGTTAAAAGGATTAAAAAAAACCACAAAGAGATCACTCACAATAGACCCCATAGGTAGTCAAGAAGCACAAAAAAATACACTAGTATCATCAGAGAGTTGTATATATTATACAGTCACTGTATGCACACTGGTAATGAAGCCACTGTTTAAGAGGAATGAAAAGAACATACCTGTCTGCACGAACACATGCTAGAAAAAGAAACAATGTTCAGAAAAACAACCGCAAAAAAAACCGCACAACACCAATTAGCCAGAGATTACCAGAAACATCTGGAAAAAAGGAATGGAAAGACGTTATCAGATATTCGCATGAACCAAAAACAAAGATAATGTCAAGATAAAGAAATACACCGTGTTCCAAATCATTTTGCAAATTGGATTCAAGTGTCATAGCGATTAATTTGTATTTTTTTTCAATGAAACTCATTGATGGTATTGTGTCTCAGGGTTCTTTGGATCACTGAACTCAATCTCAGATACCTGTGATAATTAGTTTGCCAGGTGAGCCCGATAAAAGGAAAACTGGATGCTCCACAATATTAAGCAGGCCACAGTTTTCAAGTAACATGGGAAAGAAAAAGGATCTCTCTGCTGTCGAAAAGCAGCAAATAATGCAATGCCTTGGACAGGGGATGAAAACATTAGATATTTCACGAAAACGTAAGCGTGATCATCGTACTGTGAAGAGATTTGTGGCTGATTCAGAGCACATACGTGTTGGTGCTGATAGAGGCAGAACGAGGAAGGTTTCTGCCAGGCAAGTTCATCGGATTAAGAGAGCGGCTGCTAAAAAGCCGCTACAAACCAGCAAACAGATATTTGAAGCTGCTGGTGCCTCTGGAGTCCCTCGATCCTCAAGGTGTAGGATCCTTCAAAGGCTAGATGTGGTGCATAAACCTACTATTCGACCACCCCTAACCAGTTCTCACAAGCAGAAATAGTTGCAGTGGGCCCAGACATACCTGAAGACTAATTTTCAAACAGTCTTTTTTACTGCTGAGTGTCGAGCAACCCTGGATGGTCCAGATGGATGGAGTGGTGGATGGTTGGTGGATGGCCACCGAGTCCCAACAAGGCTGTGACGTCAGCAAGGAGGTGGAGGAGTCATGTTTTGGGCCGGAATCATGGGGAGACCTCTGGTATGCCCCTTTAGGGTTCCTGAAGGTGTGAAAATGACCTCTGCAAAGTATATAGAGTTTCTGACTGACAACTTTCTTCCATGGTACAAAAAGCAGAAATGTGCTTTCAGGAGCAAAATCATCTTCATGCATGACAATGCCCCATCTCATGCTGCAAAGAATACCTCTGTGTCATTGGCTGCTATGGGCATAAAAGGAGATAAACTCATGGTGTGGCCACCACCTTCACCTGACCTCAACCCTATAGAGAACCTTTGGAGTATCATGAAGCAAAAGATCTATGAGGGTGGGATGCAGTTCACATCAAAACAGCAGCTTTGGGAGGCTATTCTGACATCATGGAAAGAAATTCAAGCAGAAACTCTCCAAAAACTCACAAGTTCAATGGATGCAAGAATCGTGAAGGTGATCTCAAAGAAGGGCTCCTATGTTAACATGTAACTTGGCCTGTTAGTATGTTTTGGATTTAAATAGCTTTTTATTTCAGTGAATGTGACCTCCTAATGCTGCAAAATCCACAAATGAGCATTTTCAGTTCTTTAAAACATAGAAAATGTTTAGAAACTCTACTGTGCCTAATAATTTGGAACAGTGCATTTTGAGGTTTGTTTGTTTAAAAAAAATTGAAGATTATACTGTTATCATTGGGAGGATTCTTCAATAAAATTAGATGTATACTCTAACGGGTGATGAGTTTTATTAGACTGACTGTCATTTGCGAATTTTCTGTGTTAAGGTAGTGGTGAGCAGTGCCCGGGACATGGTGAGCCTTCCCGCCGGACCCCAACTGATGTGCACTTTATTATGGGACACAAGACTGTAACAACACCCCGAGGTGGAATGTGCTGATCCCGAATTTAATAGATAGACCCCACTTAGCGAAAGAAATAAAACTAAAAGCTATTTGTTTTGTAAGTTTTGTATTTGTAAGCTAATATTTGTAAGAAGCCTGAAATCCTTGAGGATGTGTCCACAATGGTGGTATTGTAAGCCATAGCCCCAGCTTGCGCTGGTCAGTGAGCTGTGAGTTCCCAAGGATGTGTAAAAAGGGGGGTGCGGTGGGCACTTGGTGTGCCCTGTCAGTAGGTATGGTGGGTAGAGAGGAGCATATGTTGTGCTCTCTGGTACCCGGTTCAGTGGGTGCAGGGTGGGACATGGGTGCTCTCCTCTCTGCTGGCTGGCCATCCATGTGGTCCCACTCCTCCCACTGCCGTTGCCTGAGCTCCGCACCCAAATGATTAGAATGTTCCGAGCTCTATTTATGTGCTCACATTGTCAGAGACTTTTACCTTATGGAGAGGAAAAAACCCCTGAAATTGAAATTGACCTGGTGATAAAGTGAACCCGCCCCTGCTGCCAGAATGGTCCGCCCCTGCTGAATATTTCTGGTAAAATGGTTAAAAAGCGGTTGTGTGTTGCTTTTTGCCACCAGCTGATTTGCATATATTGGTAAGCGAGAGCTCTGATTGGCTGGCTGGAGAATGCACACGTGAGCTAGAGAAACTGTACTGTAGACAGGCAGAGAGCTGATGTGAGGGTATCCGGCTCGTACTGTAGGGGTCGCTACAACAAATAGTCATCAGGAGAGATGAGGAGCGATCGAAGCCGTCTGGGTACAGGAATTGTCCCTCGTCGGGGAATATGTTATTTAGTCTCTGGAAAGGTCTTGGATTGAGCATCCCAGCCTGTGATAGATGACTGGAATCAGGTTCTCTGCCCCTACATCATGCTGCTCTCATATGAGGCAGCAAAAACCTGGTGACAGATTCCCTATGAGGAGCGATTGATGCATGAAATCATGCCTGTACCTAGTTCCATCTGTAAACCTAGAGAGAAAAGTGAGTATAGGAGCCAAAGCAAGAATTTTTGTAAAAGAAAGTTTTTTATTTCAGCAAGTTAAAAGGATTAAAAAAAAACACAAAGAGATCACTCACAATAGACCCCATAGGTAGTCAAGAAGCACAAAAAAATACACTAGTATCATCAGAGAGTTGTATATATCATACAGTCACTGTATGCACACTGGTAATGAAGCCACTGTTTAAGAGGAATGAAAAGAACATACCTGTCTGCACGAACACATGCTAGAAAAAGAAACAATGTTCAGAAAAACAACCGCAAAAAAAACCGCACAACACCAATTAGCCAGAGATTACCAGAAACATCTGGAAAAAAGGAATGGAAAGACGTTATCAGATATTCGCATGAACCAAAAACAAAGATAATGTCAAGATAAAGAAGTACACCGTGTTCCAAATCATTTTGCAAATTGGATTCAAGTGTCATAGCGATTAATTTGTATTTTTTTTCAATGAAACTCATTGATGGTATTGTGTCTCAGGGTTCTTTGGATCACTGAACTCAATCTCAGATACCTGTGATAATTAGTTTGCCAGGTGAGCCCGATAAAAGGAAAACTGGATGCTCCACAATATTAAGCAGGCCACAGTTTTCAAGTAACATGGGAAAGAAAAAGGATCTCTCTGCTGTCGAAAAGCAGCAAATAATGCAATGCCTTGGACAGGGGATGAAAACATTAGATATTTCACGAAAACGTAAGCGTGATCATCGTACTGTGAAGAGATTTGTGGCTGATTCAGAGCACATACGTGTTGGTGCTGATAGAGGCAGAACGAGGAAGGTTTCTGCCAGGCAAGTTCATCGGATTAAGAGAGCGGCTGCTAAAAAGCCGCTACAAACCAGCAAACAGATATTTGAAGCTGCTGGTGCCTCTGGAGTCCCTCGATCCTCAAGGTGTAGGATCCTTCAAAGGCTAGATGTGGTGCATAAACCTACTATTCGACCACCCCTAACCAGTTCTCACAAGCAGAAATAGTTGCAGTGGGCCCAGACATACCTGAAGACTAATTTTCAAACAGTCTTTTTTACTGCTGAGTGTCGAGCAACCCTGGATGGTCCAGATGGATGGAGTGGTGGATGGTTGGTGGATGGCCACCGAGTCCCAACAAGGCTGTGACGTCAGCAAGGAGGTGGAGGAGTCATGTTTTGGGCCGGAATCATGGGGAGACCTCTGGTATGCCCCTTTAGGGTTCCTGAAGGTGTGAAAATGACCTCTGCAAAGTATATAGAGTTTCTGACTGACAACTTTCTTCCATGGTACAAAAAGCAGAAATGTGCTTTCAGGAGCAAAATCATCTTCATGCATGACAATGCCCCATCTCATGCTGCAAAGAATACCTCTGTGTCATTGGCTGCTATGGGCATAAAAGGAGATAAACTCATGGTGTGGCCACCACCTTCACCTGACCTCAACCCTATAGAGAACCTTTGGAGTATCATGAAGCAAAAGATCTATGAGGGTGGGATGCAGTTCACATCAAAACAGCAGCTTTGGGAGGCTATTCTGACATCATGGAAAGAAATTCAAGCAGAAACTCTCCAAAAACTCACAAGTTCAATGGATGCAAGAATCGTGAAGGTGATCTCAAAGAAGGGCTCCTATGTTAACATGTAACTTGGCCTGTTAGTATGTTTTGGATTTAAATAGCTTTTTATTTCAGTGAATGTGACCTCCTAATGCTGCAAAATCCACAAATGAGCATTTTCAGTTCTTTAAAACATAGAAAATGTTTAGAAACTCTACTGTGCCTAATAATTTGGAACAGTGCATTTTGAGGTTTGTTTGTTTAAAAAAAATTGAAGATTATACTGTTATCATTGGGAGGATTCTTCAATAAAATTAGATGTATACTCTAACGGGTGATGAGTTTTATTAGACTGACTGTCATTTGCGAATTTTCTGTGTTAAGGTAGTGGTGAGCAGTGCCCGGGACATGGTGAGCCTTCCCGCCGGACCCCAACTGATGTGCACTTTATTATGGGACACAAGACTGTAACAACACCCCGAGGTGGAATGTGCTGATCCCGAATTTAATAGATAGACCCCACTTAGCGAAAGAAATAAAACTAAAAGCTATTTGTTTTGTAAGTTTTGTATTTGTAAGCTAATATTTGTAAGAAGCCTGAAATCCTTGAGGATGTGTCCACAATGGTGGTATTGTAAGCCATAGCCCCAGCTTGCGCTGGTCAGTGAGCTGTGAGTTCCCAAGGATGTGTAAAAAGGGGGGTGCGGTGGGCACTTGGTGTGCCCTGTCAGTAGGTATGGTGGGTAGAGAGGAGCATATGTTGTGCTCTCTGGTACCTGGTTCAGTGGGTGCAGGGTGGGACATGGGTGCTCTCCTCTCTGCTGGCTGGCCATCCATGTGGTCCCACTCCTCCCACTGCCGTTGCCTGAGCTCCGCACCCAAATGATTAGAATGTTCCGAGCTCTATTTATGTGCTCACATTGTCAGAGACTTTTACCTTATGGAGAGGAAAAAACCCCTGAAATTGAAATTGACCTGGTGATAAAGTGAACCCGCCCCTGCTGCCAGAATGGTCCGCCCCTGCTGAATATTTCTGGTAAAATGGTTAAAAAGCGGTTGTGTGTTGCTTTTTGCCACCAGCTGATTTGCATATATTGGTAAGCGAGAGCTCTGATTGGCTGGCTGGAGAATGCACACGTGAGCTAGAGAAACTGTACTGTAGACAGGCAGAGAGCTGATGTGAGGGTATCCGGCTCGTACTGTAGGGGTCGCTACAACAAATAGTCATCAGGAGAGATGAGGAGCGATCGAAGCCGTCTGGGTACAGGAATTGTCCCTCGTCGGGGAATATGTTATTTAGTCTCTGGAAAGGTCTTGGATTGAGCATCCCAGCCTGTGATAGATGACTGGAATCAGGTTCTCTGCCCCTACATCATGCTGCTCTCATATGAGGCAGCAAAAACCTGGTGACAGATTCCCTATGAGGAGCGATTGATGCATGAAATCATGCCTGTACCTAGTTCCATCTGTAAACCTAGAGAGAAAAGTGAGTATAGGAGCCAAAGCAAGAATTTTTGTAAAAGAAAGTTTTTTATTTCAGCAAGTTAAAAGGATTAAAAAAAACCACAAAGAGATCACTCACAATAGACCCCATAGGTAGTCAAGAAGCACAAAAAAATACACTAGTATCATCAGAGAGTTGTATATATCATACAGTCACTGTATGCACACTGGTAATGAAGCCACTGTTTAAGAGGAATGAAAAGAACATACCTGTCTGCACGAACACATGCTAGAAAAAGAAACAATGTTCAGAAAAACAACCGCAAAAAAAACCGCACAACACCAATTAGCCAGAGATTACCAGAAACATCTGGAAAAAAGGAATGGAAAGACGTTATCAGATATTCGCATGAACCAAAAACAAAGATAATGTCAAGATAAAGAAATACACCGTGTTCCAAATCATTTTGCAAATTGGATTCAAGTGTCATAGCGATTAATTTGTATTTTTTTTCAATGAAACTCATTGATGGTATTGTGTCTCAGGGTTCTTTGGATCACTGAACTCAATCTCAGATACCTGTGATAATTAGTTTGCCAGGTGAGCCCGATAAAAGGAAAACTGGATGCTCCACAATATTAAGCAGGCCACAGTTTTCAAGTAACATGGGAAAGAAAAAGGATCTCTCTGCTGTCGAAAAGCAGCAAATAATGCAATGCCTTGGACAGGGGATGAAAACATTAGATATTTCACGAAAACGTAAGCGTGATCATCGTACTGTGAAGAGATTTGTGGCTGATTCAGAGCACATACGTGTTGGTGCTGATAGAGGCAGAACGAGGAAGGTTTCTGCCAGGCAAGTTCATCGGATTAAGAGAGCGGCTGCTAAAAAGCCGCTACAAACCAGCAAACAGATATTTGAAGCTGCTGGTGCCTCTGGAGTCCCTCGATCCTCAAGGTGTAGGATCCTTCAAAGGCTAGATGTGGTGCATAAACCTACTATTCGACCACCCCTAACCAGTTCTCACAAGCAGAAATAGTTGCAGTGGGCCCAGACATACCTGAAGACTAATTTTCAAACAGTCTTTTTTACTGCTGAGTGTCGAGCAACCCTGGATGGTCCAGATGGATGGAGTGGTGGATGGTTGGTGGATGGCCACCATGTCCCAACAAGGCTGTGACGTCAGCAAGGAGGTGGAGGAGTCATGTTTTGGGCCGGAATCATGGGGAGACCTCTGGTATGCCCCTTTAGGGTTCCTGAAGGTGTGAAAATGACCTCTGCAAAGTATATAGAGTTTCTGACTGACAACTTTCTTCCATGGTACAAAAAGCAGAAATGTGCTTTCAGGAGCAAAATCATCTTCATGCATGACAATGCCCCATCTCATGCTGCAAAGAATACCTCTGTGTCATTGGCTGCTATGGGCATAAAAGGAGATAAACTCATGGTGTGGCCACCACCTTCACCTGACCTCAACCCTATAGAGAACCTTTGGAGTATCATGAAGCAAAAGATCTATGAGGGTGGGATGCAGTTCACATCAAAACAGCAGCTTTGGGAGGCTATTCTGACATCATGGAAAGAAATTCAAGCAGAAACTCTCCAAAAACTCACAAGTTCAATGGATGCAAGAATCGTGATGGTGATCTCAAAGAAGGGCTCCTATGTTAACATGTAACTTGGCCTGTTAGTATGTTTTGGATTTAAATAGCTTTTTATTTCAGTGAATGTGACCTCCTAATGCTGCAAAATCCACAAATGAGCATTTTCAGTTCTTTAAAACATAGAAAATGTTTAGAAACTCTACTGTGCCTAATAATTTGGAACAGTGCATTTTGAGGTTTGTTTGTTTAAAAAAAATTGAAGATTATACTGTTATCATTGGGAGGATTCTTCAATAAAATTAGATGTATACTCTAACGGGTGATGAGTTTTATTAGACTGACTGTCATTTGCGAATTTTCTGTGTTAAGGTAGTGGTGAGCAGTGCCCGGGACATGGTGAGCCTTCCCGCCGGACCCCAACTGATGTGCACTTTATTATGGGACACAAGACTGTAACAACACCCCGAGGTGGAATGTGCTGATCCCGAATTTAATAGATAGACCCCACTTAGCGAAAGAAATAAAACTAAAAGCTATTTGTTTTGTAAGTTTTGTATTTGTAAGCTAATATTTGTAAGAAGCCTGAAATCCTTGAGGATGTGTCCACAATGGTGGTATTGTAAGCCATAGCCCCAGCTTGCGCTGGTCAGTGAGCTGTGAGTTCCCAAGGATGTGTAAAAAGGGGGGTGCGGTGGGCACTTGGTGTGCCCTGTCAGTAGGTATGGTGGGTAGAGAGGAGCATATGTTGTGCTCTCTGGTACCCGGTTCAGTGGGTGCAGGGTGGGACATGGGTGCTCTCCTCTCTGCTGGCTGGCCATCCATGTGGTCCCACTCCTCCCACTGCCGTTGCCTGAGCTCCGCACCCAAATGATTAGAATGTTCCGAGCTCTATTTATGTGCTCACATTGTCAGAGACTTTTACCTTATGGAGAGGAAAAAACCCCTGAAATTGAAATTGACCTGGTGATAAAGTGAACCCGCCCCTGCTGCCAGAATGGTCCGCCCCTGCTGAATATTTCTGGTAAAATGGTTAAAAAGCGGTTGTGTGTTGCTTTTTGCCACCAGCTGATTTGCATATATTGGTAAGCGAGAGCTCTGATTGGCTGGCTGGAGAATGCACACGTGAGCTAGAGAAACTGTACTGTAGACAGGCAGAGAGCTGATGTGAGGGTATCCGGCTCGTACTGTAGGGGTCGCTACAACAAATAGTCATCAGGAGAGATGAGGAGCGATAGAAGCCGTCTGGGTACAGGAATTGTCCCTCGTCGGGGAATATGTTATTTAGTCTCTGGAAAGGTCTTGGATTGAGCATCCCAGCCTGTGATAGATGACTGGAATCAGGTTCTCTGCCCCTACATCATGCTGCTCTCATATGAGGCAGCAAAAACCTGGTGACAGATTCCCTATGAGGAGCGATTGATGCATGAAATCATGCCTGTACCTAGTTCCATCTGTAAACCTAGAGAGAAAAGTGAGTATAGGAGCCAAAGCAAGAATTTTTGTAAAAGAAAGTTTTTTATTTCAGCAAGTTAAAAGGATTAAAAAAACCCACAAAGAGATCACTCACAATAGACCCCATAGGTAGTCAAGAAGCACAAAAAAATACACTAGTATCATCAGAGAGTTGTATATATCATACAGTCACTGTATGCACACTGGTAATGAAGCCACTGTTTAAGAGGAATGAAAAGAACATACCTGTCTGCACGAACACATGCTAGAAAAAGAAACAATGTTCAGAAAAACAACCGCAAAAAAAACCGCACAACACCAATTAGCCAGAGATTACCAGAAACATCTGGAAAAAAGGAATGGAAAGACGTTATCAGATATTCGCATGAACCAAAAACAAAGATAATGTCAAGATAAAGAAATACACCGTGTTCCAAATCATTTTGCAAATTGGATTCAAGTGTCATAGCGATTAATTTGTATTTTTTTTCAATGAAACTCATTGATGGTATTGTGTCTCAGGGTTCTTTGGATCACTGAACTCAATCTCAGATACCTGTGATAATTAGTTTGCCAGGTGAGCCCGATAAAAGGAAAACTGGATGCTCCACAATATTAAGCAGGCCACAGTTTTCAAGTAACATGGGAAAGAAAAAGGATCTCTCTGCTGTCGAAAAGCAGCAAATAATGCAATGCCTTGGACAGGGGATGAAAACATTAGATATTTCACGAAAACGTAAGCGTGATCATCGTACTGTGAAGAGATTTGTGGCTGATTCAGAGCACATACGTGTTGGTGCTGATAGAGGCAGAACGAGGAAGGTTTCTGCCAGGCAAGTTCATCGGATTAAGAGAGCGGCTGCTAAAAAGCCACTACAAACCAGCAAACAGATATTTGAAGCTGCTGGTGCCTCTGGAGTCCCTCGATCCTCAAGGTGTAGGATCCTTCAAAGGCTAGATGTGGTGCATAAACCTACTATTCGACCACCCCTAACCAGTTCTCACAAGCAGAAATAGTTGCAGTGGGCCCAGACATACCTGAAGACTAATTTTCAAACAGTCTTTTTTACTGCTGAGTGTCGAGCAACCCTGGATGGTCCAGATGGATGGAGTGGTGGATGGTTGGTGGATGGCCACCGAGTCCCAACAAGGCTGTGACGTCAGCAAGGAGGTGGAGGAGTCATGTTTTGGGCCGGAATCATGGGGAGACCTCTGGTATGCCCCTTTAGGGTTCCTGAAGGTGTGAAAATGACCTCTGCAAAGTATATAGAGTTTCTGACTGACAACTTTCTTCCATGGTACAAAAAGCAGAAATGTGCTTTCAGGAGCAAAATCATCTTTATGCATGACAATGCCCCATCTCATGCTGCAAAGAATACCTCTGTGTCATTGGCTGCTATGGGCATAAAAGGAGATAAACTCATGGTGTGGCCACCACCTTCACCTGACCTCAACCCTATAGAGAACCTTTGGAGTATCATGAAGCAAAAGATCTATGAGGGTGGGATGCAGTTCACATCAAAACAGCAGCTTTGGGAGGCTATTCTGACATCATGGAAAGAAATTCAAGCAGAAACTCTCCAAAAACTCACAAGTTCAATGGATGCAAGAATCGTGAAGGTGATCTCAAAGAAGGGCTCCTATGTTAACATGTAACTTGGCCTGTTAGTATGTTTTGGATTTAAATAGCTTTTTATTTCAGTGAATGTGACCTCCTAATGCTGCAAAATCCACAAATGAGCATTTTCAGTTCTTTAAAACATAGAAAATGTTTAGAAACTCTACTGTGCCTAATAATTTGGAACAGTGCATTTTGAGGTTTGTTTGTTTAAAAAAAATTGAAGATTATACTGTTATCATTGGGAGGATTCTTCAATAAAATTAGATGTATACTCTAACGGGTGATGAGTTTTATTAGACTGACTGTCATTTGCGAATTTTCTGTGTTAAGGTAGTGGTGAGCAGTGCCCGGGACATGGTGAGCCTTCCCGCCGGACCCCAACTGATGTGCACTTTATTATGGGACACAAGACTGTAACAACACCCCGAGGTGGAATGTGCTGATCCCGAATTTAATAGATAGACCCCACTTAGCGAAAGAAATAAAACTAAAAGCTATTTGTTTTGTAAGTTTTGTATTTGTAAGCTAATATTTGTAAGAAGCCTGAAATCCTTGAGGATGTGTCCACAATGGTGGTATTGTAAGCCATAGCCCCAGCTTGCGCTGGTCAGTGAGCTGTGAGTTCCCAAGGATGTGTAAAAAGGGGGGTGCGGTGGGCACTTGGTGTGCCCTGTCAGTAGGTATGGTGGGTAGAGAGGAGCATATGTTGTGCTCTCTGGTACCCGCTTCAGTGGGTGCAGAGTGGGACATGGGTGCTCTCCTCTCTGCTGGCTGGCCATCCATGTGGTCCCACTCCTCCCACTGCCGTTGCCTGAGCTCCGCACCCAAATGATTAGAATGTTCCGAGCTCTATTTATGTGCTCACATTGTCAGAGACTTTTACCTTATGGAGAGGAAAAAACCCCTGAAATTGAAATTGACCTGGTGATAAAGTGAACCCGCCCCTGCTGCCAGAATGGTCCGCCCCTGCTGAATATTTCTGGTAAAATGGTTAAAAAGCGGTTGTGTGTTGCTTTTTGCCACCAGCTGATTTGCATATATTGGTAAGCGAGAGCTCTGATTGGCTGGCTGGAGAATGCACACGTGAGCTAGAGAAACTGTACTGTAGACAGGCAGAGAGCTGATGTGAGGGTATCCGGCTCGTACTGTAGGGGTCGCTACAACAAATAGTCATCAGGAGAGATGAGGAGCGATCGAAGCCGTCTGGGTACAGGAATTGTCCCTCGTCGGGGAATATGTTATTTAGTCTCTGGAAAGGTCTTGGATTGAGCATCCCAGCCTGTGATAGATGACTGGAATCAGGTTCTCTGCCCCTACATCATGCTGCTCTCATATGAGGCAGCAAAAACCTGGTGACAGATTCCCTATGAGGAGCGATTGATGCATGAAATCATGCCTGTACCTAGTTCCATCTGTAAACCTAGAGAGAAAAGTGAGTATAGGAGCCAAAGCAAGAATTTTTGTAAAAGAAAGTTTTTTATTTCAGCAAGTTAAAAGGATTAAAAAAAACCACAAAGAGATCACTCACAATAGACCCCATAGGTAGTCAAGAAGCACAAAAAAATACACTAGTATCATCAGAGAGTTGTATATATTATACAGTCACTGTATGCACACTGGTAATGAAGCCACTGTTTAAGAGGAATGAAAAGAACATACCTGTCTGCACGAACACATGCTAGAAAAAGAAACAATGTGCAGAAAAACAACCGCAAAAAAAACGGCACAACACCAATTAGCCAGAGATTACCAGAAACATCTGGAAAAAAGGAATGGAAAGACGTTATCAGATATTCGCATGAACCAAAAACAAAGATAATGTCAAGATAAAGAAATACACCGTGTTCCAAATCATTTTGCAAATTGGATTCAAGTGTCATAGCGATTAATTTGTATTTTTTTTCAATGAAACTCATTGATGGTATTGTGTCTCAGGGTTCTTTGGATCACTGAACTCAATCTCAGATACCTGTGATAATTAGTTTGCCAGGTGAGCCCGATAAAAGGAAAACTGGATGCTCCACAATATTAAGCAGGCCACAGTTTTCAAGTAACATGGGAAAGAAAAAGGATCTCTCTGCTGTCGAAAAGCAGCAAATAATGCAATGCCTTGGACAGGGGATGAAAACATTAGATATTTCACGAAAACGTAAGCGTGATCATCGTACTGTGAAGAGATTTGTGGCTGATTCAGAGCACATACGTGTTGGTGCTGATAGAGGCAGAACGAGGAAGGTTTCTGCCAGGCAAGTTCATCGGATTAAGAGAGCGGCTGCTAAAAAGCCACTACAAACCAGCAAACAGATATTTGAAGCTGCTGGTGCCTCTGGAGTCCCTCGATCCTCAAGGTGTAGGATCCTTCAAAGGCTAGATGTGGTGCATAAACCTACTATTCGACCACCCCTAACCAGTTCTCACAAGCAGAAATAGTTGCAGTGGGCCCAGACATACCTGAAGACTAATTTTCAAACAGTCTTTTTTACTGCTGAGTGTCGAGCAACCCTGGATGGTCCAGATGGATGGAGTGGTGGATGGTTGGTGGATGGCCACCGAGTCCCAACAAGGCTGTGACGTCAGCAAGGAGGTGGAGGAGTCATGTTTTGGGCCGGAATCATGGGGAGACCTCTGGTATGCCCCTTTAGGGTTCCTGAAGGTGTGAAAATGACCTCTGCAAAGTATATAGAGTTTCTGACTGACAACTTTCTTCCATGGTACAAAAAGCAGAAATGTGCTTTCAGGAGCAAAATCATCTTTATGCATGACAATGCCCCATCTCATGCTGCAAAGAATACCTCTGTGTCATTGGCTGCTATGGGCATAAAAGGAGATAAACTCATGGTGTGGCCACCACCTTCACCTGACCTCAACCCTATAGAGAACCTTTGGAGTATCATGAAGCAAAAGATCTATGAGGGTGGGATGCAGTTCACATCAAAACAGCAGCTTTGGGAGGCTATTCTGACATCATGGAAAGAAATTCAAGCAGAAACTCTCCAAAAACTCACAAGTTCAATGGATGCAAGAATCGTGAAGGTGATCTCAAAGAAGGGCTCCTATGTTAACATGTAACTTGGCCTGTTAGTATGTTTTGGATTTAAATAGCTTTTTATTTCAGTGAATGTGACCTCCTAATGCTGCAAAATCCACAAATGAGCATTTTCAGTTCTTTAAAACATAGAAAATGTTTAGAAACTCTACTGTGCCTAATAATTTGGAACAGTGCATTTTGAGGTTTGTTTGTTTAAAAAAAATTGAAGATTATACTGTTATCATTGGGAGGATTCTTCAATAAAATTAGATGTATACTCTAACGGGTGATGAGTTTTATTAGACTGACTGTCATTTGCGAATTTTCTGTGTTAAGGTAGTGGTGAGCAGTGCCCGGGACATGGTGAGCCTTCCCGCCGGACCCCAACTGATGTGCACTTTATTATGGGACACAAGACTGTAACAACACCCCGAGGTGGAATGTGCTGATCCCGAATTTAATAGATAGACCCCACTTAGCGAAAGAAATAAAACTAAAAGCTATTTGTTTTGTAAGTTTTGTATTTGTAAGCTAATATTTGTAAGAAGCCTGAAATCCTTGAGGATGTGTCCACAATGGTGGTATTGTAAGCCATAGCCCCAGCTTGCGCTGGTCAGTGAGCTGTGAGTTCCCAAGGATGTGTAAAAAGGGGGGTGCGGTGGGCACTTGGTGTGCCCTGTCAGTAGGTATGGTGGGTAGAGAGGAGCATATGTTGTGCTCTCTGGTACCCGCTTCAGTGGGTGCAGAGTGGGACATGGGTGCTCTCCTCTCTGCTGGCTGGCCATCCATGTGGTCCCACTCCTCCCACTGCCGTTGCCTGAGCTCCGCACCCAAATGATTAGAATGTTCCGAGCTCTATTTATGTGCTCACATTGTCAGAGACTTTTACCTTATGGAGAGGAAAAAACCCCTGAAATTGAAATTGACCTGGTGATAAAGTGAACCCGCCCCTGCTGCCAGAATGGTCCGCCCCTGCTGAATATTTCTGGTAAAATGGTTAAAAAGCGGTTGTGTGTTGCTTTTTGCCACCAGCTGATTTGCATATATTGGTAAGCGAGAGCTCTGATTGGCTGGCTGGAGAATGCACACGTGAGCTAGAGAAACTGTACTGTAGACAGGCAGAGAGCTGATGTGAGGGTATCCGGCTCGTACTGTAGGGGTCGCTACAACAAATAGTCATCAGGAGAGATGAGGAGCGATCGAAGCCGTCTGGGTACAGGAATTGTCCCTCGTCGGGGAATATGTTATTTAGTCTCTGGAAAGGTCTTGGATTGAGCATCCCAGCCTGTGATAGATGACTGGAATCAGGTTCTCTGCCCCTACATCATGCTGCTCTCATATGAGGCAGCAAAAACCTGGTGACAGATTCCCTATGAGGAGCGATTGATGCATGAAATCATGCCTGTACCTAGTTCCATCTGTAAACCTAGAGAGAAAAGTGAGTATAGGAGCCAAAGCAAGAATTTTTGTAAAAGAAAGTTTTTTATTTCAGCAAGTTAAAAGGATTAAAAAAAACCACAAAGAGATCACTCACAATAGACCCCATAGGTAGTCAAGAAGCACAAAAAAATACACTAGTATCATCAGAGAGTTGTATATATCATACAGTCACTGTATGCACACTGGTAATGAAGCCACTGTTTAAGAGGAATGAAAAGAACATACCTGTCTGCACGAACACATGCTAGAAAAAGAAACAATGTTCAGAAAAACAACCGCAAAAAAAACCGCACAACACCAATTAGCCAGAGATTACCAGAAACATCTGGAAAAAAGGAATGGAAAGACGTTATCAGATATTCGCATGAACCAAAAACAAAGATAATGTCAAGATAAAGAAATACACCGTGTTCCAAATCATTTTGCAAATTGGATTCAAGTGTCATAGCGATTAATTTGTATTTTTTTTCAATGAAACTCATTGATGGTATTGTGTCTCAGGGTTCTTTGGATCACTGAACTCAATCTCAGATACCTGTGATAATTAGTTTGCCAGGTGAGCCCGATAAAAGGAAAACTGGATGCTCCACAATATTAAGCAGGCCACAGTTTTCAAGTAACATGGGAAAGAAAAAGGATCTCTCTGCTGTCGAAAAGCAGCAAATAATGCAATGCCTTGGACAGGGGATGAAAACATTAGATATTTCACGAAAACGTAAGCGTGATCATCGTACTGTGAAGAGATTTGTGGCTGATTCAGAGCACATACGTGTTGGTGCTGATAGAGGCAGAACGAGGAAGGTTTCTGCCAGGCAAGTTCATCGGATTAAGAGAGCGGCTGCTAAAAAGCCACTACAAACCAGCAAACAGATATTTGAAGCTGCTGGTGCCTCTGGAGTCCCTCGATCCTCAAGGTGTAGGATCCTTCAAAGGCTAGATGTGGTGCATAAACCTACTATTCGACCACCCCTAACCAGTTCTCACAAGCAGAAATAGTTGCAGTGGGCCCAGACATACCTGAAGACTAATTTTCAAACAGTCTTTTTTACTGCTGAGTGTCGAGCAACCCTGGATGGTCCAGATGGATGGAGTGGTGGATGGTTGGTGGATGGCCACCGAGTCCCAACAAGGCTGTGACGTCAGCAAGGAGGTGGAGGAGTCATGTTTTGGGCCGGAATCATGGGGAGACCTCTGGTATGCCCCTTTAGGGTTCCTGAAGGTGTGAAAATGACCTCTGCAAAGTATATAGAGTTTCTGACTGACAACTTTCTTCCATGGTACAAAAAGCAGAAATGTGCTTTCAGGAGCAAAATCATCTTTATGCATGACAATGCCCCATCTCATGCTGCAAAGAATACCTCTGTGTCATTGGCTGCTATGGGCATAAAAGGAGATAAACTCATGGTGTGGCCACCACCTTCACCTGACCTCAACCCTATAGAGAACCTTTGGAGTATCATGAAGCAAAAGATCTATGAGGGTGGGATGCAGTTCACATCAAAACAGCAGCTTTGGGAGGCTATTCTGACATCATGGAAAGAAATTCAAGCAGAAACTCTCCAAAAACTCACAAGTTCAATGGATGCAAGAATCGTGAAGGTGATCTCAAAGAAGGGCTCCTATGTTAACATGTAACTTGGCCTGTTAGTATGTTTTGGATTTAAATAGCTTTTTATTTCAGTGAATGTGACCTCCTAATGCTGCAAAATCCACAAATGAGCATTTTCAGTTCTTTAAAACATAGAAAATGTTTAGAAACTCTACTGTGCCTAATAATTTGGAACAGTGCATTTTGAGGTTTGTTTGTTTAAAAAAAATTGAAGATTATACTGTTATCATTGGGAGGATTCTTCAATAAAATTAGATGTATACTCTAACGGGTGATGAGTTTTATTAGACTGACTGTCATTTGCGAATTTTCTGTGTTAAGGTAGTGGTGAGCAGTGCCCGGGACATGGTGAGCCTTCCCGCCGGACCCCAACTGATGTGCACTTTATTATGGGACACAAGACTGTAACAACACCCCGAGGTGGAATGTGCTGATCCCGAATTTAATAGATAGACCCCACTTAGCGAAAGAAATAAAACTAAAAGCTATTTGTTTTGTAAGTTTTGTATTTGTAAGCTAATATTTGTAAGAAGCCTGAAATCCTTGAGGATGTGTCCACAATGGTGGTATTGTAAGCCATAGCCCCAGCTTGCGCTGGTCAGTGAGCTGTGAGTTCCCAAGGATGTGTAAAAAGGGGGGTGCGGTGGGCACTTGGTGTGCCCTGTCAGTAGGTATGGTGGGTAGAGAGGAGCATATGTTGTGCTCTCTGGTACCCGCTTCAGTGGGTGCAGAGTGGGACATGGGTGCTCTCCTCTCTGCTGGCTGGCCATCCATGTGGTCCCACTCCTCCCACTGCCGTTGCCTGAGCTCCGCACCCAAATGATTAGAATGTTCCGAGCTCTATTTATGTGCTCACATTGTCAGAGACTTTTACCTTATGGAGAGGAAAAAACCCCTGAAATTGAAATTGACCTGGTGATAAAGTGAACCCGCCCCTGCTGCCAGAATGGTCCGCCCCTGCTGAATATTTCTGGTAAAATGGTTAAAAAGCGGTTGTGTGTTGCTTTTTGCCACCAGCTGATTTGCATATATTGGTAAGCGAGAGCTCTGATTGGCTGGCTGGAGAATGCACACGTGAGCTAGAGAAACTGTACTGTAGACAGGCAGAGAGCTGATGTGAGGGTATCCGGCTCGTACTGTAGGGGTCGCTACAACAAATAGTCATCAGGAGAGATGAGGAGCGATCGAAGCCGTCTGGGTACAGGAATTGTCCCTCGTCGGGGAATATGTTATTTAGTCTCTGGAAAGGTCTTGGATTGAGCATCCCAGCCTGTGATAGATGACTGGAATCAGGTTCTCTGCCCCTACATCATGCTGCTCTCATATGAGGCAGCAAAAACCTGGTGACAGATTCCCTATGAGGAGCGATTGATGCATGAAATCATGCCTGTACCTAGTTCCATCTGTAAACCTAGAGAGAAAAGTGAGTATAGGAGCCAAAGCAAGAATTTTTGTAAAAGAAAGTTTTTTATTTCAGCAAGTTAAAAGGATTAAAAAAAACCACAAAGAGATCACTCACAATAGACCCCATAGGTAGTCAAGAAGCACAAAAAAATACACTAGTATCATCAGAGAGTTGTATATATTATACAGTCACTGTATGCACACTGGTAATGAAGCCACTGTTTAAGAGGAATGAAAAGAACATACCTGTCTGCACGAACACATGCTAGAAAAAGAAACAATGTGCAGAAAAACAACCGCAAAAAAAACGGCACAACACCAATTAGCCAGAGATTACCAGAAACATCTGGAAAAAAGGAATGGAAAGACGTTATCAGATATTCGCATGAACCAAAAACAAAGATAATGTCAAGATAAAGAAATACACCGTGTTCCAAATCATTTTGCAAATTGGATTCAAGTGTCATAGCGATTAATTTGTATTTTTTTTCAATGAAACTCATTGATGGTATTGTGTCTCAGGGTTCTTTGGATCACTGAACTCAATCTCAGATACCTGTGATAATTAGTTTGCCAGGTGAGCCCGATAAAAGGAAAACTGGAGGCTCCACAATATTAAGCAGGCCACAGTTTTCAAGTAACATGGGAAAGAAAAAGGATCTCTCTGCTGTCGAAAAGCAGCAAATAATGCAATGCCTTGGACAGGGGATGAAAACATTAGATATTTCACGAAAACGTAAGCGTGATCATCGTACTGTGAAGAGATTTGTGGCTGATTCAGAGCACATACGTGTTGGTGCTGATAGAGGCAGAACGAGGAAGGTTTCTGCCAGGCAAGTTCATCGGATTAAGAGAGCGGCTGCTAAAAAGCCGCTACAAACCAGCAAACAGATATTTGAAGCTGCTGGTGCCTCTGGAGTCCCTCGATCCTCAAGGTGTAGGATCCTTCAAAGGCTAGATGTGGTGCATAAACCTACTATTCGACCACCCCTAACCAGTTCTCACAAGCAGAAATAGTTGCAGTGGGCCCAGACATACCTGAAGACTAATTTTCAAACAGTCTTTTTTACTGCTGAGTGTCGAGCAACCCTGGATGGTCTAGATGGATGGAGTGGTGGATGGTTGGTGGATGGCCACCGAGTCCCAACAAGGCTGTGACGTCAGCAAGGAGGTGGAGGAGTCATGTTTTGGGCCGGAATCATGGGGAGACCTCTGGTATGCCCCTTTAGGGTTCCTGAAGGTGTGAAAATGACCTCTGCAAAGTATATAGAGTTTCTGACTGACAACTTTCTTCCATGGTACAAAAAGCAGAAATGTGCTTTCAGGAGCAAAATCATCTTCATGCATGACAATGCCCCATCTCATGCTGCAAAGAATACCTCTGTGTCATTGGCTGCTATGGGCATAAAAGGAGATAAACTCATGGTGTGGCCACCACCTTCACCTGACCTCAACCCTATAGAGAACCTTTGGAGTATCATGAAGCAAAAGATCTATGAGGGTGGGATGCAGTTCACATCAAAACAGCAGCTTTGGGAGGCTATTCTGACATCATGGAAAGAAATTCAAGCAGAAACTCTCCAAAAACTCACAAGTTCAATGGATGCAAGAATCGTGAAGGTGATCTCAAAGAAGGGCTCCTATGTTAACATGTAACTTGGCCTGTTAGTATGTTTTGGATTTAAATAGCTTTTTATTTCAGTGAATGTGACCTCCTAATGCTGCAAAATCCACAAATGAGCATTTTCAGTTCTTTAAAACATAGAAAATGTTTAGAAACTCTACTGTGCCTAATAATTTGGAACAGTGCATTTTGAGGTTTGTTTGTTTAAAAAAAATTGAAGATTATACTGTTATCATTGGGAGGATTCTTCAATAAAATTAGATGTATACTCTAACGGGTGATGAGTTTTATTAGACTGACTGTCATTTGCGAATTTTCTGTGTTAAGGTAGTGGTGAGCAGTGCCCGGGACATGGTGAGCCTTCCCGCCGGACCCCAACTGATGTGCACTTTATTATGGGACGCAAGACTGTAACAACACCCCGAGGTGGAATGTGCTGATCCCGAATTTAATAGATAGACCCCACTTAGCGAAAGAAATAAAACTAAAAGCTATTTGTTTTGTAAGTTTTGTATTTGTAAGCTAATATTTGTAAGAAGCCTGAAATCCTTGAGGATGTGTCCACAATGGTGGTATTGTAAGCCATAGCCCCAGCTTGCGCTGGTCAGTGAGCTGTGAGTTCCCAAGGATGTGTAAAAAGGGGGGTGCGGTGGGCACTTGGTGTGCCCTGTCAGTAGGTATGGTGGGTAGAGAGGAGCATATGTTGTGCTCTCTGGTACCCGGTTCAGTGGGTGCAGGGTGGGACATGGGTGCTCTCCTCTCTGCTGGCTGGCCATCCATGTGGTCCCACTCCTCCCACTGCCGTTGCCTGAGCTCCGCACCCAAATGATTAGAATGTTCCGAGCTCTATTTATGTGCTCACATTGTCAGAGACTTTTACCTTATGGAGAGGAAAAAACCCCTGAAATTGAAATTGACCTGGTGATAAAGTGAACCCGCCCCTGCTGCCAGAATGGTCCGCCCCTGCTGAATATTTCTGGTAAAATGGTTAAAAAGCGGTTGTGTGTTGCTTTTTGCCACCAGCTGATTTGCATATATTGGTAAGCGAGAGCTCTGATTGGCTGGCTGGAGAATGCACACGTGAGCTAGAGAAACTGTACTGTAGACAGGCAGAGAGCTGATGTGAGGGTATCCGGCTCGTACTGTAGGGGTCGCTACAACAAATAGTCATCAGGAGAGATGAGGAGCGATCGAAGCCGTCTGGGTACAGGAATTGTCCCTCGTCGGGGAATATGTTATTTAGTCTCTGGAAAGGTCTTGGATTGAGCATCCCAGCCTGTGATAGATGACTGGAATCAGGTTCTCTGCCCCTACATCATGCTGCTCTCATATGAGGCAGCAAAAACCTGGTGACAGATTCCCTATGAGGAGCGATTGATGCATGAAATCATGCCTGTACCTAGTTCCATCTGTAAACCTAGAGAGAAAAGTGAGTATAGGAGCCAAAGCAAGAATTTTTGTAAAAGAAAGTTTTTTATTTCAGCAAGTTAAAAGGATTAAAAAAAACCACAAAGAGATCACTCACAATAGACCCCATAGGTAGTCAAGAAGCACAAAAAAATACACTAGTATCATCAGAGAGTTGTATATATTATACAGTCACTGTCTGCACACTGGTAATGAAGCCACTGTTTAAGAGGAATGAAAAGAACATACCTGTCTGCACGAACACATGCTAGAAAAAGAAACAATGTTCAGAAAAACAACCGCAAAAAAAACCGCACAACACCAATTAGCCAGAGATTACCAGAAACATCTGGAAAAAAGGAATGGAAAGACGTTATCAGATATTCGCATGAACCAAAAACAAAGATAATGTCAAGATAAAGAAATACACCGTGTTCCAAATCATTTTGCAAATTGGATTCAAGTGTCATAGCGATTAATTTGTATTTTTTTTCAATGAAACTCATTGATGGTATTGTGTCTCAGGGTTCTTTGGATCACTGAACTCAATCTCAGATACCTGTGATAATTAGTTTGCCAGGTGAGCCCGATAAAAGGAAAACTGGATGCTCCACAATATTAAGCAGGCCACAGTTTTCAAGTAACATGGGAAAGAAAAAGGATCTCTCTGCTGTCGAAAAGCAGCAAATAATGCAATGCCTTGGACAGGGGATGAAAACATTAGATATTTCACGAAAACGTAAGCGTGATCATCGTACTGTGAAGAGATTTGTGGCTGATTCAGAGCACATACGTGTTGGTGCTGATAGAGGCAGAACGAGGAAGGTTTCTGCCAGGCAAGTTCATCGGATTAAGAGAGCGGCTGCTAAAAAGCCGCTACAAACCAGCAAACAGATATTTGAAGCTGCTGGTGCCTCTGGAGTCCCTCGATCCTCAAGGTGTAGGATCCTTCAAAGGCTAGATGTGGTGCATAAACCTACTATTCGACCACCCCTAACCAGTTCTCACAAGCAGAAATAGTTGCAGTGGGCCCAGACATACCTGAAGACTAATTTTCAAACAGTCTTTTTTACTGCTGAGTGTCGAGCAACCCTGGATGGTCCAGATGGATGGAGTGGTGGATGGTTGGTGGATGGCCACCGAGTCCCAACAAGGCTGTGACGTCAGCAAGGAGGTGGAGGAGTCATGTTTTGGGCCGGAATCATGGGGAGACCTCTGGTATGCCCCTTTAGGGTTCCTGAAGGTGTGAAAATGACCTCTGCAAAGTATATAGAGTTTCTGACTGACAACTTTCTTCCATGGTACAAAAAGCAGAAATGTGCTTTCAGGAGCAAAATCATCTTCATGCATGACAATGCCCCATCTCATGCTGCAAAGAATACCTCTGTGTCATTGGCTGCTATGGGCATAAAAGGAGATAAACTCATGGTGTGGCCACCACCTTCACCTGACCTCAACCCTATAGAGAACCTTTGGAGTATCATGAAGCAAAAGATCTATGAGGGTGGGATGCAGTTCACATCAAAACAGCAGCTTTGGGAGGCTATTCTGACATCATGGAAAGAAATTCAAGCAGAAACTCTCCAAAAACTCACAAGTTCAATGGATGCAAGAATCGTGAAGGTGATCTCAAAGAAGGGCTCCTATGTTAACATGTAACTTGGCCTGTTAGTATGTTTTGGATTTAAATAGCTTTTTATTTCAGTGAATGTGACCTCCTAATGCTGCAAAATCCACAAATGAGCATTTTCAGTTCTTTAAAACATAGAAAATGTTTAGAAACTCTACTGTGCCTAATAATTTGGAACAGTGCATTTTGAGGTTTGTTTGTTTAAAAAAAATTGAAGATTATACTGTTATCATTGGGAGGATTCTTCAATAAAATTAGATGTATACTCTAACGGGTGATGAGTTTTATTAGACTGACTGTCATTTGCGAATTTTCTGTGTTAAGGTAGTGGTGAGCAGTGCCCGGGACATGGTGAGCCTTCCCGCCGGACCCCAACTGATGTGCACTTTATTATGGGACACAAGACTGTAACAACACCCCGAGGTGGAATGTGCTGATCCCGAATTTAATAGATAGACCCCACTTAGCGAAAGAAATAAAACTAAAAGCTATTTGTTTTGTAAGTTTTGTATTTGTAAGCTAATATTTGTAAGAAGCCTGAAATCCTTGAGGATGTGTCCACAATGGTGGTATTGTAAGCCATAGCCCCAGCTTGCGCTGGTCAGTGAGCTGTGAGTTCCCAAGGATGTGTAAAAAGGGGGGTGCGGTGGGCACTTGGTGTGCCCTGTCAGTAGGTATGGTGGGTAGAGAGGAGCATATGTTGTGCTCTCTGGTACCCGGTTCAGTGGGTGCAGAGTGGGACATGGGTGCTCTCCTCTCTGCTGGCTGGCCATCCATGTGGTCCCACTCCTCCCACTGCCGTTGCCTGAGCTCCGCACCCAAATGATTAGAATGTTCCGAGCTCTATTTATGTGCTCACATTGTCAGAGACTTTTACCTTATGGAGAGGAAAAAACCCCTGAAATTGAAATTGACCTGGTGATAAAGTGAACCCGCCCCTGCTGCCAGAATGGTCCGCCCCTGCTGAATATTTCTGGTAAAATGGTTAAAAAGCGGTTGTGTGTTGCTTTTTGCCACCAGCTGATTTGCATATATTGGTAAGCGAGAGCTCTGATTGGCTGGCTGGAGAATGCACACGTGAGCTAGAGAAACTGTACTGTAGACAGGCAGAGAGCTGATGTGAGGGTATCCGGCTCGTACTGTAGGGGTCGCTACAACAAATAGTCATCAGGAGAGATGAGGAGCGATCGAAGCCGTCTGGGTACAGGAATTGTCCCTCGTCGGGGAATATGTTATTTAGTCTCTGGAAAGGTCTTGGATTGAGCATCCCAGCCTGTGATAGATGACTGGAATCAGGTTCTCTGCCCCTACATCATGCTGCTCTCATATGAGGCAGCAAAAACCTAGTGACAGATTCCCTATGAGGAGCGATTGATGCATGAAATCATGCCTGTACCTAGTTCCATCTGTAAACCTAGAGAGAAAAGTGAGTATAGGAGCCAAAGCAAGAATTTTTGTAAAAGAAAGTTTTTTATTTCAGCAAGTTAAAAGGATGAAAAAAAACCACAAAGAGATCACTCACAATAGACCCCATAGGTAGTCAAGAAGCACAAAAAAATACACTAGTATCATCAGAGAGTTGTATATATTATACAGTCACTGTATGCACACTGGTAATGAAGCCACTGTTTAAGAGGAATGAAAAGAACATACCTGTCTGCACGAACACATGCTAGAAAAAGAAACAATGTGCAGAAAAACAACCGCAAAAAAAACCGCACAACACCAATTAGCCAGAGATTACCAGAAACATCTGGAAAAAAGGAATGGAAAGACGTTATCAGATATTCGCATGAACCAAAAACAAAGATAATGTCAAGATAAAGAAATACACCGTGTTCCAAATCATTTTGCAAATTGGATTCAAGTGTCATAGCGATTAATTTGTATTTTTTTTCAATGAAACTCATTGATGGTATTGTGTCTCAGGGTTCTTTGGATCACTGAACTCAATCTCAGATACCTGTGATAATTAGTTTGCCAGGTGAGCCCGATAAAAGGAAAACTGGATGCTCCACAATATTAAGCAGGCCACAGTTTTCAAGTAACATGGGAAAGAAAAAGGATCTCTCTGCTGTCGAAAAGCAGCAAATAATGCAATGCCTTGGACAGGGGATGAAAACATTAGATATTTCACGAAAACGTAAGCGTGATCATCGTACTGTGAAGAGATTTGTGGCTGATTCAGAGCACATACGTGTTGGTGCTGATAGAGGCAGGACGAGGAAGGTTTCTGCCAGGCAAGTTCATCGGATTAAGAGAGCGGCTGCTAAAAAGCCGCTACAAACCAGCAAACAGATATTTGAAGCTGCTGGTGCCTCTGGAGTCCCTCGATCCTCAAGGTGTAGGATCCTTCAAAGGCTAGATGTGGTGCATAAACCTACTATTCGACCACCCCTAACCAGTTCTCACAAGCAGAAATAGTTGCAGTGGGCCCAGACATACCTGAAGACTAATTTTCAAACAGTCTTTTTTACTGCTGAGTGTCGAGCAACCCTGGATGGTCCAGATGGATGGAGTGGTGGATGGTTGGTGGATGGCCACCGAGTCCCAACAAGGCTGTGACGTCAGCAAGGAGGTGGAGGAGTCATGTTTTGGGCCGGAATCATGGGGAGACCTCTGGTATGCCCCTTTAGGGTTCCTGAAGGTGTGAAAATGACCTCTGCAAAGTATATAGAGTTTCTGACTGACAACTTTCTTCCATGGTACAAAAAGCAGAAATGTGCTTTCAGGAGCAAAATCATCTTCATGCATGACAATGCCCCATCTCATGCTGCAAAGAATACCTCTGTGTCATTGGCTGCTATGGGCATAAAAGGAGATAAACTCATGGTGTGGCCACCACCTTCACCTGACCTCAACCCTATAGAGAACCTTTGGAGTATCATGAAGCAAAAGATCTATGAGGGTGGGATGCAGTTCACATCAAAACAGCAGCTTTGGGAGGCTATTCTGACATCATGGAAAGAAATTCAAGCAGAAACTCTCCAAAAACTCACAAGTTCAATGGATGCAAGAATCGTGAAGGTGATCTCAAAGAAGGGCTCCTATGTTAACATGTAACTTGGCCTGTTAGTATGTTTTGGATTTAAATAGCTTTTTATTTCAGTGAATGTGACCTCCTAATGCTGCAAAATCCACAAATGAGCATTTTCAGTTCTTTAAAACATAGAAAATGTTTAGAAACTCTACTGTGCCTAATAATTTGGAACAGTGCATTTTGAGGTTTGTTTGTTTAAAAAAAATTGAAGATTATACTGTTATCATTGGGAGGATTCTTCAATAAAATTAGATGTATACTCTAACGGATGATGAGTTTTATTAGACTGACTGTCATTTGCGAATTTTCTGTGTTAAGGTAGTGGTGAGCAGTGCCCGGGACATGGTGAGCCTTCCCGCCGGACCCCAACTGATGTGCACTTTATTATGGGACACAAGACTGTAACAACACCCCGAGGTGGAATGTGCTGATCCCGAATTTAATAGATAGACCCCACTTAGCGAAAGAAATAAAACTAAAAGCTATTTGTTTTGTAAGTTTTGTATTTGTAAGCTAATATTTGTAAGAAGCCTGAAATCCTTGAGGATGTGTCCACAATGGTGGTATTGTAAGCCATAGCCCCAGCTTGCGCTGGTCAGTGAGCTGTGAGTTCCCAAGGATGTGTAAAAAGGGGGGTGCGGTGGGCACTTGGTGTGCCCTGTCAGTAGGTATGGTGGGTAGAGAGGAGCATATGTTGTGCTCTCTGGTACCCGGTTCAGTGGGTGCAGGGTGGGACATGGGTGCTCTCCTCTCTGCTGGCTGGCCATCCATGTGGTCCCACTCCTCCCACTGCCGTTGCCTGAGCTCCGCACCCAAATGATTAGAATGTTCCGAGCTCTATTTATGTGCTCACATTGTCAGAGACTTTTACCTTATGGAGAGGAAAAAACCCCTGAAATTGAAATTGACCTGGTGATAAAGTGAACCCGCCCCTGCTGCCAGAATGGTCCGCGCCTGCTGAATATTTCTGGTAAAATGGTTAAAAAGCGGTTGTGTGTTGCTTTTTGCCACCAGCTGATTTGCATATATTGGTAAGCGAGAGCTCTGATTGGCTGGCTGGAGAATGCACACGTGAGCTAGAGAAAGTGTACTGTAGACAGGCAGAGAGCTGATGTGAGGGTATCCGGCTCGTACTGTAGGGGTCGCTACAACAAATAGTCATCAGGAGAGATGAGGAGCGATAGAAGCCGTCTGGGTACAGGAATTGTCCCTCGTCGGGGAATATGTTATTTAGTCTCTGGAAAGGTCTTGGATTGAGCATCCCAGCCTGTGATAGATGACTGGAATCAGGTTCTCTGCCCCTACATCATGCTGCTCTCATATGAGGCAGCAAAAACCTAGTGACAGATTCCCTATGAGGAGCGATTGATGCATGAAATCATGCCTGTACCTAGTTCCATCTGTAAACCTAGAGAGAAAAGTGAGTATAGGAGCCAAAGCAAGAATTTTTGTAAAAGAAAGTTTTTTATTTCAGCAAGTTAAAAGGATTAAAAAAAACCACAAAGAGATCACTCACAATAGACCCCATAGGTAGTCAAGAAGCACAAAAAAAAATACACTAGTATCATCAGAGAGTTGTATATATCATACAGTCACTGTCTGCACACTGGTAATGAAGCCACTGTTTAAGAGGAATGAAAAGAACATACCTGTCTGCACGAACACATGCTAGAAAAAGAAACAATGTGCAGAAAAACAACCGCAAAAAAAACCGCACAACACCAATTAGCCAGAGATTACCAGAAACATCTGGAAAAAAGGACTGGAAAGACGTTATCAGATATTCGCATGAACCAAAAACAAAGATAATGTCAAGATAAAGAAATACACCGTGTTCCAAATCATTTTGAAAATTGGATTCAAGTGTCATAGCGATTAATTTGTATTTTTTTTCAATGAAACTCATTGATGGTATTGTGTCTCAGGGTTCTTTGGATCACTGAACTCAATCTCAGATACCTGTGATAATTAGTTTGCCAGGTGAGCCCGATAAAAGGAAAACTGGAGGCTCCACAATATTAAGCAGGCCACAGTTTTCAAGTAACATGGGAAAGAAAAAGGATCTCTCTGCTGTCGAAAAGCAGCAAATAATGCAATGCCTTGGACAGGGGATGAAAACATTAGATATTTCACGAAAACGTAAGCGTGATCATCGTACTGTGAAGAGATTTGTGGCTGATTCAGAGCACATACGTGTTGGTGCTGATAGAGGCAGAACGAGGAAGGTTTCTGCCAGGCAAATTCATCGGATTAAGAGAGCGGCTGCTAAAAAGCCGCTACAAACCAGCAAACAGATATTTGAAGCTGCTGGTGCCTCTGGAGTCCCTCGATCCTCAAGGTGTAGGATCCTTCAAAGGCTAGATGTGGTGCATAAACCTACTATTCGACCACCCCTAACCAGTTCTCACAAGCAGAAATAGTTGCAGTGGGCCCAGACATACCTGAAGACTAATTTTCAAACAGTCTTTTTTACTGCTGAGTGTCGAGCAACCCTGGATGGTCCAGATGGATGGAGTGGTGGATGGTTGGTGGATGGCCACCGAGTCCCAACAAGGCCGTGACGTCAGCAAGGAGGTGGAGGAGTCATGTTTTGGGCCGGAATCATGGGGAGACCTCTGGTATGCCCCTTTAGGGTTCCTGAAGGTGTGAAAATGACCTCTGCAAAGTATATAGAGTTTCTGACTGACAACTTTCTTCCATGGTACAAAAAGCAGAAATGTGCTTTCAGGAGCAAAATCATCTTCATGCATGACAATGCCCCATCTCATGCTGCAAAGAATACCTCTGTGTCATTGGCTGCTATGGGCATAAAAGGAGATAAACTCATGGTGTGGCCACCACCTTCACCTGACCTCAACCCTATAGAGAACCTTTGGAGTATCATGAAGCAAAAGATCTATGAGGGTGGGATGCAGTTCACATCAAAACAGCAGCTTTGGGAGGCTATTCTGACATCATGGAAAGAAATTCAAGCAGAAACTCTCCAAAAACTCACAAGTTCAATGGATGCAAGAATCGTGAAGGTGATCTCAAAGAAGGGCTCCTATGTTAACATGTAACTTGGCCTGTTAGTATGTTTTGGATTTAAATAGCTTTTTATTTCAGTGAATGTGACCTCCTAATGCTGCAAAATCCACAAATGAGCATTTTCAGTTCTTTAAAACATAGAAAATGTTTAGAAACTCTACTGTGCCTAATAATTTGGAACAGTGCATTTTGAGGTTTGTTTGTTTAAAAAAAATTGAAGATTATACTGTTATCATTGGGAGGATTCTTCAATAAAATTAGATGTATACTCTAACGGGTGATGAGTTTTATTAGACTGACTGTCATTTGCGAATTTTCTGTGTTAAGGTAGTGGTGAGCAGTGCCCGGGACATGGTGAGCCTTCCCGCCGGACCCCAACTGATGTGCACTTTATTATGGGACACAAGACTGTAACAACACCCCGAGGTGGAATGTGCTGATCCCGAATTTAATAGATAGACCCCACTTAGCGAAAGAAATCAAACTAAAAGCTATTTGTTTTGTAAGTTTTGTATTTGTAAGCTAATATTTGTAAGAAGCCTGAAATCCTTGAGGATGTGTCCACAATGGTGGTATTGTAAGCCATAGCCCCAGCTTGCGCTGGTCAGTGAGCTGTGAGTTCCCAAGGATGTGTAAAAAGGGGGGTGCGGTGGGCACTTGGTGTGCCCTGTCAGTAGGTATGGTGGGTAGAGAGGAGCATATGTTGTGCTCTCTGGTACCTGGTTCAGTGGGTGCAGGGTGGGACATGGGTGCTCTCCTCTCTGCTGGCTGGCCATCCATGTGGTCCCACTCCTCCCACTGCCGTTGCCTGAGCTCCGCACCCGAATGATTAGAATGTTCCGAGCTCTATTTATGTGCTCACATTGTCAGAGACTTTTACCTTATGGAGAGGAAAAAACCCCTGAAATTGAAATTGACCTGGTGATAAAGTGAACCCGCCCCTGCTGCCAGAATGGTCCGCGCCTGCTGAATATTTCTGGTAAAATGGTTAAAAAGCGGTTGTGTGTTGCTTTTTGCCACCAGCTGATTTGCATGTATTGGTAAGCGAGAGCTCTGATTGGCTGGCTGGAGAATGCACACGTGAGCTAGAGAAAGTGTACTGTAGACAGGCAGAGAGCTGATGTGAGGGTATCCGGCTCGTACTGTAGGGGTCGCTACAACAAATAGTCATCAGGAGAGATGAGGAGCGATAGAAGCCGTCTGGGTACAGGAATTGTCCCTCGTCGGGGAATATGTTATTTAGTCTCTGGAAAGGTCTTGGATTGAGCATCCCAGCCTGTGATAGATGACTGGAATCAGGTTCTCTGCCCCTACATCATGCTGCTCTCATATGAGGCAGCAAAAAGCTAGTGACAGATTCCCTATGAGGAGCGATTGATGCATGAAATCATGCCTGTACCTAGTTCCATCTGTAAACCTAGAGAGAAAAGTGAGTATAGGAGCCAAAGCAAGAATTTTTGTAAAAGAAAGTTTTTTATTTCAGCAAGTTAAAAGGATTAAAAAAAACCACAAAGAGATCACTCACAATAGACCCCATAGGTAGTCAAGAAGCACAAAAAAAAATACACTAGTATCATCAGAGAGTTGTATATATCATACAGTCACTGTATGCACACTGGTAATGAAGCCACTGTTTAAGAGGAATGAAAAGAACATACCTGTCTGCACGAACACATGCTAGAAAAAGAAACAATGTGCAGAAAAACAACCGCAAAAAAAACCGCACAACACCAATTAGCCAGAGATTACCAGAAACATCTGGAAAAAAGGACTGGAAAGACGTTATCAGATATTCGCATGAACCAAAAACAAAGATAATGTCAAGATAAAGAAATACACCGTGTTCCAAATCATTTTGAAAATTGGATTCAAGTGTCATAGCGATTAATTTGTATTTTTTTTCAATGAAACTCATTGATGGTATTGTGTCTCAGGGTTCTTTGGATCACTGAACTCAATCTCAGATACCTGTGATAATTAGTTTGCCAGGTGAGCCCGATAAAAGGAAAACTGGAGGCTCCACAATATTAAGCAGGCCACAGTTTTCAAGTAACATGGGAAAGAAAAAGGATCTCTCTGCTGTCGAAAAGCATCAAATAATGCAATGCCTTGGACAGGGGATGAAAACATTAGATATTTCACGAAAACGTAAGCGTGATCATCGTACTGTGAAGAGATTTGTGGCTGATTCAGAGCACATACGTGTTGGTGCTGATAGAGGCAGAACGAGGAAGGTTTCTGCCAGGCAAGTTCATCGGATTAAGAGAGCGGCTGCTAAAAAGCCGCTACAAACCAGCAAACAGATATTTGAAGCTGCTGGTGCCTCTGGAGTCCCTCGATCCTCAAGGTGTAGGATCCTTCAAAGGCTAGATGTGGTGCATAAACCTACTATTCGACCACCCCTAACCAGTTCTCACAAGCAGAAATAGTTGCAGTGGGCCCAGACATACCTGAAGACTAATTTTCAAACAGTCTTTTTTACTGCTGAGTGTCGAGCAACCCTGGATGGTCCAGATGGATGGAGTGGTGGATGGTTGGTGGATGGCCACCGAGTCCCAACAAGGCCGTGACGTCAGCAAGGAGGTGGAGGAGTCATGTTTTGGGCCGGAATCATGGGGAGACCTCTGGTATGCCCCTTTAGGGTTCCTGAAGGTGTGAAAATGACCTCTGCAAAGTATATAGAGTTTCTGACTGACAACTTTCTTCCATGGTACAAAAAGCAGAAATGTGCTTTCAGGAGCAAAATCATCTTCATGCATGACAATGCCCCATCTCATGCTGCAAAGAATACCTCTGTGTCATTGGCTGCTATGGGCATAAAAGGAGATAAACTCATGGTGTGGCCACCTCCTTCACCTGACCTCAACCCTATAGAGAACCTTTGGAGTATCATGAAGCAAAAGATCTATGAGGGTGGGATGCAGTTCACATCAAAACAGCAGCTTTGGGAGGCTATTCTGACATCATGGAAAGAAATTCAAGCAGAAACTCTCCAAAAACTCACAAGTTCAATGGATGCAAGAATCGTGAAGGTGATCTCAAAGAAGGGCTCCTATGTTAACATGTAACTTGGCCTGTTAGTATGTTTTGGATTTAAATAGCTTTTTATTTCAGTGAATGTGACCTCCTAATGCTGCAAAATCCACAAATGAGCATTTTCAGTTCTTTAAAACATAGAAAATGTTTAGAAACTCTACTGTGCCTAATAATTTGGAACAGTGCATTTTGAGGTTTGTTTGTTTAAAAAAAATTGAAGATTATACTGTTATCATTGGGAGGATTCTTCAATAAAATTAGATGTATACTCTAACGGGTGATGAGTTTTATTAGACTGACTGTCATTTGCGAATTTTCTGTGTTAAGGTAGTGGTGAGCAGTGCCCGGGACATGGTGAGCCTTCCCGCCGGACCCCAACTGATGTGCACTTTATTATGGGACACAAGACTGTAACAACACCCCGAGGTGGAATGTGCTGATCCCGAATTTAATAGATAGACCCCACTTAGCGAAAGAAATCAAACTAAAAGCTATTTGTTTTGTAAGTTTTGTATTTGTAAGCTAATATTTGTAAGAAGCCTGAAATCCTTGAGGATGTGTCCACAATGGTGGTATTGTAAGCCATAGCCCCAGCTTGCGCTGGTCAGTGAGCTGTGAGTTCCCAAGGATGTGTAAAAAGGGGGGTGCGGTGGGCACTTGGTGTGCCCTGTCAGTAGGTATGGTGGGTAGAGAGGAGCATATGTTGTGCTCTCTGGTACCTGGTTCAGTGGGTGCAGGGTGGGACATGGGTGCTCTCCTCTCTGCTGGCTGGCCATCCATGTGGTCCCACTCCTCCCACTGCCGTTGCCTGAGCTCCGCACCCGAATGATTAGAATGTTCCGAGCTCTATTTATGTGCTCACATTGTCAGAGACTTTTACCTTATGGAGAGGAAAAAACCCCTGAAATTGAAATTGACCTGGTGATAAAGTGAACCCGCCCCTGCTGCCAGAATGGTCCGCGCCTGCTGAATATTTCTGGTAAAATGGTTAAAAAGCGGTTGTGTGTTGCTTTTTGCCACCAGCTGATTTGCATGTATTGGTAAGCGAGAGCTCTGATTGGCTGGCTGGAGAATGCACACGTGAGCTAGAGAAAGTGTACTGTAGACAGGCAGAGAGCTGATGTGAGGGTATCCGGCTCGTACTGTAGGGGTCGCTACAACAAATAGTCATCAGGAGAGATGAGGAGCGATAGAAGCCGTCTGGGTACAGGAATTGTCCCTCGTCGGGGAATATGTTATTTAGTCTCTGAAAAGGTCTTGGATTGAGCATCCCAGCCTGTGATAGATGACTGGAATCAGGTTCTCTGCCCCTACATCATGCTGCTCTCATATGAGGCAGCAAAAACCTAGTGACAGATTCCCTATGAGGAGCGATTGATGCATGAAATCATGCCTGTACCTAGTTCCATCTGTAAACCTAGAGAGAAAAGTGAGTATAGGAGCCAAAGCAAGAATTTTTGTAAAAGAAAGTTTTTTATTTCAGCAAGTTAAAAGGATTAAAAAAAAACACAAAGAGATCACTCACAATAGACCCCATAGGTAGTCAAGAAGCACAAAAAAAAATACACTAGTATCATCAGAGAGTTGTATATATCATACAGTCACTGTCTGCACACTGGTAATGAAGCCACTGTTTAAGAGGAATGAAAAGAACATACCTGTCTGCACGAACACATGCTAGAAAAAGAAACAATGTGCAGAAAAACAACCGCAAAAAAAACCGCACAACACCAATTAGCCAGAGATTACCAGAAACATCTGGAAAAAAGGACTGGAAAGACGTTATCAGATATTCGCATGAACCAAAAACAAAGATAATGTCAAGATAAAGAAATACACCGTGTTCCAAATCATTTTGAAAATTGGATTCAAGTGTCATAGCGATTAATTTGTATTTTTTTTCAATGAAACTCATTGATGGTATTGTGTCTCAGGGTTCTTTGGATCACTGAACTCAATCTCAGATACCTGTGATAATTAGTTTGCCAGGTGAGCCCGATAAAAGGAAAACTGGAGGCTCCACAATATTAAGCAGGCCACAGTTTTCAAGTAACATGGGAAAGAAAAAGGATCTCTCTGCTGTCGAAAAGCATCAAATAATGCAATGCCTTGGACAGGGGATGAAAACATTAGATATTTCACGAAAACGTAAGCGTGATCATCGTACTGTGAAGAGATTTGTGGCTGATTCAGAGCACATACGTGTTGGTGCTGATAGAGGCAGAACGAGGAAGGTTTCTGCCAGGCAAGTTCATCGGATTAAGAGAGCGGCTGCTAAAAAGCCGCTACAAACCAGCAAACAGATATTTGAAGCTGCTGGTGCCTCTGGAGTCCCTCGATCCTCAAGGTGTAGGATCCTTCAAAGGCTAGATGTGGTGCATAAACCTACTATTCGACCACCCCTAACCAGTTCTCACAAGCAGAAATAGTTGCAGTGGGCCCAGACATACCTGAAGACTAATTTTCAAACAGTCTTTTTTACTGCTGAGTGTCGAGCAACCCTGGATGGTCCAGATGGATGGAGTGGTGGATGGTTGGTGGATGGCCACCGAGTCCCAACAAGGCCGTGACGTCAGCAAGGAGGTGGAGGAGTCATGTTTTGGGCCGGAATCATGGGGAGACCTCTGGTATGCCCCTTTAGGGTTCCTGAAGGTGTGAAAATGACCTCTGCAAAGTATATAGAGTTTCTGACTGACAACTTTCTTCCATGGTACAAAAAGCAGAAATGTGCTTTCAGGAGCAAAATCATCTTCATGCATGACAATGCCCCATCTCATGCTGCAAAGAATACCTCTGTGTCATTGGCTGCTATGGGCATAAAAGGAGATAAACTCATGGTGTGGCCACCACCTTCACCTGACCTCAACCCTATAGAGAACCTTTGGAGTATCATGAAGCAAAAGATCTATGAGGGTGGGATGCAGTTCACATCAAAACAGCAGCTTTGGGAGGCTATTCTGACATCATGGAAAGAAATTCAAGCAGAAACTCTCCAAAAACTCACAAGTTCAATGGATGCAAGAATCGTGAAGGTGATCTCAAAGAAGGGCTCCTATGTTAACATGTAACTTGGCCTGTTAGTATGTTTTGGATTTAAATAGCTTTTTATTTCAGTGAATGTGACCTCCTAATGCTGCAAAATCCACAAATGAGCATTTTCAGTTCTTTAAAACATAGAAAATGTTTAGAAACTCTACTGTGCCTAATAATTTGGAACAGTGCATTTTGAGGTTTGTTTGTTTAAAAAAAATTGAAGATTATACTGTTATCATTGGGAGGATTCTTCAATAAAATTAGATGTATACTCTAACGGGTGATGAGTTTTATTAGACTGACTGTCATTTGCGAATTTTCTGTGTTAAGGTAGTGGTGAGCAGTGCCCGGGACATGGTGAGCCTTCCCGCCGGACCCCAACTGATGTGCACTTTATTATGGGACACAAGACTGTAACAACACCCCGAGGTGGAATGTGCTGATCCCGAATTTAATAGATAGACCCCACTTAGCGAAAGAAATCAAACTAAAAGCTATTTGTTTTGTAAGTTTTGTATTTGTAAGCTAATATTTGTAAGAAGCCTGAAATCCTTGAGGATGTGTCCACAATGGTGGTATTGTAAGCCATAGCCCCAGCTTGCGCTGGTCAGTGAGCTGTGAGTTCCCAAGGATGTGTAAAAAGGGGGGTGCGGTGGGCACTTGGTGTGCCCTGTCAGTAGGTATGGTGGGTAGAGAGGAGCATATGTTGTGCTCTCTGGTACCCGGTTCAGTGGGTGCAGAGTGGGACATGGGTGCTCTCCTCTCTGCTGGCTGGCCATCCATGTGGTCCCACTCCTCCCACTGCCGTTGCCTGAGCTCCGCACCCGAATGATTAGAATGTTCCGAGCTCTATTTATGTGCTCACATTGTCAGAGACTTTTACCTTATGGAGAGGAAAAAACCCCTGAAATTGAAATTGACCTGGTGATAAAGTGAACCCGCCCCTGCTGCCAGAATGGTCCGCGCCTGCTGAATATTTCTGGTAAAATGGTTAAAAAGCGGTTGTGTGTTGCTTTTTGCCACCAGCTGATTTGCATGTATTGGTAAGCGAGAGCTCTGATTGGCTGGCTGGAGAATGCACACGTGAGCTAGAGAAAGTGTACTGTAGACAGGCAGAGAGCTGATGTGAGGGTATCCGGCTCGTACTGTAGGGGTCGCTACAACAAATAGTCATCAGGAGAGATGAGGAGCGATAGAAGCCGTCTGGGTACAGGAATTGTCCCTCGTCGGGGAATATGTTATTTAGTCTCTGAAAAGGTCTTGGATTGAGCATCCCAGCCTGTGATAGATGACTGGAATCAGGTTCTCTGCCCCTACATCATGCTGCTCTCATATGAGGCAGCAAAAACCTAGTGACAGATTCCCTATGAGGAGCGATTGATGCATGAAATCATGCCTGTACCTAGTTCCATCTGTAAACCTAGAGAGAAAAGTGAGTATAGGAGCCAAAGCAAGAATTTTTGTAAAAGAAAGTTTTTTATTTCAGCAAGTTAAAAGGATTAAAAAAAACCACAAAGAGATCACTCACAATAGACCCCATAGGTAGTCAAGAAGCACAAAAAAAAATACACTAGTATCATCAGAGAGTTGTATATATCATACAGTCACTGTCTGCACACTGGTAATGAAGCCACTGTTTAAGAGGAATGAAAAGAACATACCTGTCTGCACGAACACATGCTAGAAAAAGAAACAATGTGCAGAAAAACAACCGCAAAAAAAACCGCACAACACCAATTAGCCAGAGATTACCAGAAACATCTGGAAAAAAGGACTGGAAAGACGTTATCAGATATTCGCATGAACCAAAAACAAAGATAATGTCAAGATAAAGAAATACACCGTGTTCCAAATCATTTTGAAAATTGGATTCAAGTGTCATAGCGATTAATTTGTATTTTTTTTCAATGAAACTCATTGATGGTATTGTGTCTCAGGGTTCTTTGGATCACTGAACTCAATCTCAGATACCTGTGATAATTAGTTTGCCAGGTGAGCCCGATAAAAGGAAAACTGGATGCTCCACAATATTAAGCAGGCCACAGTTTTCAAGTAACATGGGAAAGAAAAAGGATCTCTCTGCTGTCGAAAAGCATCAAATAATGCAATGCCTTGGACAGGGGATGAAAACATTAGATATTTCACGAAAACGTAAGCGTGATCATCGTACTGTGAAGAGATTTGTGGCTGATTCAGAGCACATACGTGTTGGTGCTGATAGAGGCAGAACGAGGAAGGTTTCTGCCAGGCAAGTTCATCGGATTAAGAGAGCGGCTGCTAAAAAGCCGCTACAAACCAGCAAACAGATATTTGAAGCTGCTGGTGCCTCTGGAGTCCCTCGATCCTCAAGGTGTAGGATCCTTCAAAGGCTAGATGTGGTGCATAAACCTACTATTCGACCACCCCTAACCAGTTCTCACAAGCAGAAATAGTTGCAGTGGGCCCAGACATACCTGAAGACTAATTTTCAAACAGTCTTTTTTACTGCTGAGTGTCGAGCAACCCTGGATGGTCCAGATGGATGGAGTGGTGGATGGTTGGTGGATGGCCACCGAGTCCCAACAAGGCCGTGACGTCAGCAAGGAGGTGGAGGAGTCATGTTTTGGGCCGGAATCATGGGGAGACCTCTGGTATGCCCCTTTAGGGTTCCTGAAGGTGTGAAAATGACCTCTGCAAAGTATATAGAGTTTCTGACTGACAACTTTCTTCCATGGTACAAAAAGCAGAAATGTGCTTTCAGGAGCAAAATCATCTTCATGCATGACAATGCCCCATCTCATGCTGCAAAGAATACCTCTGTGTCATTGGCTGCTATGGGCATAAAAGGAGATAAACTCATGGTGTGGCCACCACCTTCACCTGACCTCAACCCTATAGAGAACCTTTGGAGTATCATGAAGCAAAAGATCTATGAGGGTGGGATGCAGTTCACATCAAAACAGCAGCTTTGGGAGGCTATTCTGACATCATGGAAAGAAATTCAAGCAGAAACTCTCCAAAAACTCACAAGTTCAATGGATGCAAGAATCGTGAAGGTGATCTCAAAGAAGGGCTCCTATGTTAACATGTAACTTGGCCTGTTAGTATGTTTTGGATTTAAATAGCTTTTTATTTCAGTGAATGTGACCTCCTAATGCTGCAAAATCCACAAATGAGCATTTTCAGTTCTTTAAAACATAGAAAATGTTTAGAAACTCTACTGTGCCTAATAATTTGGAACAGTGCATTTTGAGGTTTGTTTGTTTAAAAAAAATTGAAGATTATACTGTTATCATTGGGAGGATTCTTCAATAAAATTAGATGTATACTCTAACGGGTGATGAGTTTTATTAGACTGACTGTCATTTGCGAATTTTCTGTGTTAAGGTAGTGGTGAGCAGTGCCCGGGACATGGTGAGCCTTCCCGCCGGACCCCAACTGATGTGCACTTTATTATGGGACACAAGACTGTAACAACACCCCGAGGTGGAATGTGCTGATCCCGAATTTAATAGATAGACCCCACTTAGCGAAAGAAATAAAACTAAAAGCTATTTGTTTTGTAAGTTTTGTATTTGTAAGCTAATATTTGTAAGAAGCCTGAAATCCTTGAGGATGTGTCCACAATGGTGGTATTGTAAGCCATAGCCCCAGCTTGCGCTGGTCAGTGAGCTGTGAGTTCCCAAGGATGTGTAAAAAGGGGGGTGCGGTGGGCACTTGGTGTGCCCTGTCAGTAGGTATGGTGGGTAGAGAGGAGCATATGTTGTGCTCTCTGGTACCCGGTTCAGTGGGTGCAGAGTGGGACATGGGTGCTCTCCTCTCTGCTGGCTGGCCATCCATGTGGTCCCACTCCTCCCACTGCCGTTGCCTGAGCTCCGCACCCGAATGATTAGAATGTTCCGAGCTCTATTTATGTGCTCACATTGTCAGAGACTTTTACCTTATGGAGAGGAAAAAACCCCTGAAATTGAAATTGACCTGGTGATAAAGTGAACCCGCCCCTGCTGCCAGAATGGTCCGCGCCTGCTGAATATTTCTGGTAAAATGGTTAAAAAGCGGTTGTGTGTTGCTTTTTGCCACCAGCTGATTTGCATGTATTGGTAAGCGAGAGCTCTGATTGGCTGGCTGGAGAATGCACACGTGAGCTAGAGAAAGTGTACTGTAGACAGGCAGAGAGCTGATGTGAGGGTATCCGGCTCGTACTGTAGGGGTCGCTACAACAAATAGTCATCAGGAGAGATGAGGAGCGATAGAAGCCGTCTGGGTACAGGAATTGTCCCTCGTCGGGGAATATGTTATTTAGTCTCTGGAAAGGTCTTGGATTGAGCATCCCAGCCTGTGATAGATGACTGGAATCAGGTTCTCTGCCCCTACATCATGCTGCTCTCATATGAGGCAGCAAAAACCTAGTGACAGATTCCCTATGAGGAGCGATTGATGCATGAAATCATGCCTGTACCTAGTTCCATCTGTAAACCTAGAGAGAAAAGTGAGTATAGGAGCCAAAGCAAGAATTTTTGTAAAAGAAAGTTTTTTATTTCAGCAAGTTAAAAGGATTAAAAAAAACCACAAAGAGATCACTCACAATAGACCCCATAGGTAGTCAAGAAGCACAAAAAAAAATACACTAGTATCATCAGAGAGTTGTATATATCATACAGTCACTGTCTGCACACTGGTAATGAAGCCACTGTTTAAGAGGAATGAAAAGAACATACCTGTCTGCACGAACACATGCTAGAAAAAGAAACAATGTGCAGAAAAACAACCGCAAAAAAAACGGCACAACACCAATTAGCCAGAGATTACCAGAAACATCTGGAAAAAAGGAATGGAAAGACGTTATCAGATATTCGCATGAACCAAAAACAAAGATAATGTCAAGATAAAGAAATACACCGTGTTCCAAATCATTTTGAAAATTGGATTCAAGTGTCATAGCGATTAATTTGTATTTTTTTTCAATGAAACTCATTGATGGTATTGTGTCTCAGGGTTCTTTGGATCACTGAACTCAATCTCAGATACCTGTGATAATTAGTTTGCCAGGTGAGCCCGATAAAAGGAAAACTGGATGCTCCACAATATTAAGCAGGCCACAGTTTTCAAGTAACATGGGAAAGAAAAAGGATCTCTCTGCTGTCGAAAAGCATCAAATAATGCAATGCCTTGGACAGGGGATGAAAACATTAGATATTTCACGAAAACGTAAGCGTGATCATCGTACTGTGAAGAGATTTGTGGCTGATTCAGAGCACATACGTGTTGGTGCTGATAGAGGCAGAACGAGGAAGGTTTCTGCCAGGCAAGTTCATCGGATTAAGAGAGCGGCTGCTAAAAAGCCGCTACAAACCAGCAAACAGATATTTGAAGCTGCTGGTGCCTCTGGAGTCCCTCGATCCTCAAGGTGTAGGATCCTTCAAAGGCTAGATGTGGTGCATAAACCTACTATTCGACCACCCCTAACCAGTTCTCACAAGCAGAAATAGTTGCAGTGGGCCCAGACATACCTGAAGACTAATTTTCAAACAGTCTTTTTTACTGCTGAGTGTCGAGCAACCCTGGATGGTCCAGATGGATGGAGTGGTGGATGGTTGGTGGATGGCCACCGAGTCCCAACAAGGCCGTGACGTCAGCAAGGAGGTGGAGGAGTCATGTTTTGGGCCGGAATCATGGGGAGACCTCTGGTATGCCCCTTTAGGGTTCCTGAAGGTGTGAAAATGACCTCTGCAAAGTATATAGAGTTTCTGACTGACAACTTTCTTCCATGGTACAAAAAGCAGAAATGTGCTTTCAGGAGCAAAATCATCTTCATGCATGACAATGCCCCATCTCATGCTGCAAAGAATACCTCTGTGTCATTGGCTGCTATGGGCATAAAAGGAGATAAACTCATGGTGTGGCCACCACCTTCACCTGACCTCAACCCTATAGAGAACCTTTGGAGTATCATGAAGCAAAAGATCTATGAGGGTGGGATGCAGTTCACATCAAAACAGCAGCTTTGGGAGGCTATTCTGACATCATGGAAAGAAATTCAAGCAGAAACTCTCCAAAAACTCACAAGTTCAATGGATGCAAGAATCGTGAAGGTGATCTCAAAGAAGGGCTCCTATGTTAACATGTAACTTGGCCTGTTAGTATGTTTTGGATTTAAATAGCTTTTTATTTCAGTGAATGTGACCTCCTAATGCTGCAAAATCCACAAATGAGCATTTTCAGTTCTTTAAAACATAGAAAATGTTTAGAAACTCTACTGTACCTAATAATTTGGAACAGTGCATTTTGAGGTTTGTTTGTTTAAAAAAAAATTGAAGATTATACTGTTATCATTGGGAGGATTCTTCAATAAAATTAGATGTATACTCTAACGGGTGATGAGTTTTATTAGACTGACTGTCATTTGCGAATTTTCTGTGTTAAGGTAGTGGTGAGCAGTGCCCGGGACATGGTGAGCCTTCCCGCCGGACCCCAACTGATGTGCACTTTATTATGGGACACAAGACTGTAACAACACCCCGAGGTGGAATGTGCTGATCCCGAATTTAATAGATAGACCCCACTTAGCGAAAGAAATCAAACTAAAAGCTATTTGTTTTGTAAGTTTTGTATTTGTAAGCTAATATTTGTAAGAAGCCTGAAATCCTTGAGGATGTGTCCACAATGGTGGTATTGTAAGCCATAGCCCCAGCTTGCGCTGGTCAGTGAGCTGTGAGTTCCCAAGGATGTGTAAAAAGGGGGGTGCGGTGGGCACTTGGTGTGCCCTGTCAGTAGGTATGGTGGGTAGAGAGGAGCATATGTTGTGCTCTCTGGTACCCGGTTCAGTGGGTGCAGGGTGGGACATGGGTGCTCTCCTCTCTGCTGGCTGGCCATCCATGTGGTCCCACTCCTCCCACTGCCGTTGCCTGAGCTCCGCACCCGAATGATTAGAATGTTCCGAGCTCTATTTATGTGCTCACATTGTCAGAGACTTTTACCTTATGGAGAGGAAAAAACCCCTGAAATTGAAATTGACCTGGTGATAAAGTGAACCCGCCCCTGCTGCCAGAATGGTCCGCGCCTGCTGAATATTTCTGGTAAAATGGTTAAAAAGCGGTTGTGTGTTGCTTTTTGCCACCAGCTGATTTGCATGTATTGGTAAGCGAGAGCTCTGATTGGCTGGCTGGAGAATGCACACGTGAGCTAGAGAAAGTGTACTGTAGACAGGCAGAGAGCTGATGTGAGGGTATCCGGCTCGTACTGTAGGGGTCGCTACAACAAATAGTCATCAGGAGAGATGAGGAGCGATAGAAGCCGTCTGGGTACAGGAATTGTCCCTCGTCGGGGAATATGTTATTTAGTCTCTGGAAAGGTCTTGGATTGAGCATCCCAGCCTGTGATAGATGACTGGAATCAGGTTCTCTGCCCCTACATCATGCTGCTCTCATATGAGGCAGCAAAAACCTAGTGACAGATTCCCTATGAGGAGCGATTGATGCATGAAATCATGCCTGTACCTAGTTCCATCTGTAAACCTAGAGAGAAAAGTGAGTATAGGAGCCAAAGCAAGAATTTTTGTAAAAGAAAGTTTTTTATTTCAGCAAGTTAAAAGGATTAAAAAAAACCACAAAGAGATCACTCACAATAGACCCCATAGGTAGTCAAGAAGCACAAAAAAAAATACACTAGTATCATCAGAGAGTTGTATATATCATACAGTCACTGTCTGCACACTGGTAATGAAGCCACTGTTTAAGAGGAATGAAAAGAACATACCTGTCTGCACGAACACATGCTAGAAAAAGAAACAATGTGCAGAAAAACAACCGCAAAAAAAACGGCACAACACCAATTAGCCAGAGATTACCAGAAACATCTGGAAAAAAGGAATGGAAAGACGTTATCAGATATTCGCATGAACCAAAAACAAAGATAATGTCAAGATAAAGAAATACACCGTGTTCCAAATCATTTTGAAAATTGGATTCAAGTGTCATAGCGATTAATTTGTATTTTTTTTCAATGAAACTCATTGATGGTATTGTGTCTCAGGGTTCTTTGGATCACTGAACTCAATCTCAGATACCTGTGATAATTAGTTTGCCAGGTGAGCCCGATAAAAGGAAAACTGGATGCTCCACAATATTAAGCAGGCCACAGTTTTCAAGTAACATGGGAAAGAAAAAGGATCTCTCTGCTGTCGAAAAGCATCAAATAATGCAATGCCTTGGACAGGGGATGAAAACATTAGATATTTCACGAAAACGTAAGCGTGATCATCGTACTGTGAAGAGATTTGTGGCTGATTCAGAGCACATACGTGTTGGTGCTGATAGAGGCAGAACGAGGAAGGTTTCTGCCAGGCAAGTTCATCGGATTAAGAGAGCGGCTGCTAAAAAGCCGCTACAAACCAGCAAACAGATATTTGAAGCTGCTGGTGCCTCTGGAGTCCCTCGATCCTCAAGGTGTAGGATCCTTCAAAGGCTAGATGTGGTGCATAAACCTACTATTCGACCACCCCTAACCAGTTCTCACAAGCAGAAATAGTTGCAGTGGGCCCAGACATACCTGAAGACTAATTTTCAAACAGTCTTTTTTACTGCTGAGTGTCGAGCAACCCTGGATGGTCCAGATGGATGGAGTGGTGGATGGTTGGTGGATGGCCACCGAGTCCCAACAAGGCCGTGACGTCAGCAAGGAGGTGGAGGAGTCATGTTTTGGGCCGGAATCATGGGGAGACCTCTGGTATGCCCCTTTAGGGTTCCTGAAGGTGTGAAAATGACCTCTGCAAAGTATATAGAGTTTCTGACTGACAACTTTCTTCCATGGTACAAAAAGCAGAAATGTGCTTTCAGGAGCAAAATCATCTTCATGCATGACAATGCCCCATCTCATGCTGCAAAGAATACCTCTGTGTCATTGGCTGCTATGGGCATAAAAGGAGATAAACTCATGGTGTGGCCACCACCTTCACCTGACCTCAACCCTATAGAGAACCTTTGGAGTATCATGAAGCAAAAGATCTATGAGGGTGGGATGCAGTTCACATCAAAACAGCAGCTTTGGGAGGCTATTCTGACATCATGGAAAGAAATTCAAGCAGAAACTCTCCAAAAACTCACAAGTTCAATGGATGCAAGAATCGTGAAGGTGATCTCAAAGAAGGGCTCCTATGTTAACATGTAACTTGGCCTGTTAGTATGTTTTGGATTTAAATAGCTTTTTATTTCAGTGAATGTGACCTCCTAATGCTGCAAAATCCACAAATGAGCATTTTCAGTTCTTTAAAACATAGAAAATGTTTAGAAACTCTACTGTGCCTAATAATTTGGAACAGTGCATTTTGAGGTTTGTTTGTTTAAAAAAAATTGAAGATTATACTGTTATCATTGGGAGGATTCTTCAATAAAATTAGATGTATACTCTAACGGGTGATGAGTTTTATTAGACTGACTGTCATTTGCGAATTTTCTGTGTTAAGGTAGTGGTGAGCAGTGCCCGGGACATGGTGAGCCTTCCCGCCGGACCCCAACTGATGTGCACTTTATTATGGGACACAAGACTGTAACAACACCCCGAGGTGGAATGTGCTGATCCCGAATTTAATAGATAGACCCCACTTAGCGAAAGAAATCAAACTAAAAGCTATTTGTTTTGTAAGTTTTGTATTTGTAAGCTAATATTTGTAAGAAGCCTGAAATCCTTGAGGATGTGTCCACAATGGTGGTATTGTAAGCCATAGCCCCAGCTTGCGCTGGTCAGTGAGCTGTGAGTTCCCAAGGATGTGTAAAAAGGGGGGTGCGGTGGGCACTTGGTGTGCCCTGTCAGTAGGTATGGTGGGTAGAGAGGAGCATATGTTGTGCTCTCTGGTACCCGGTTCAGTGGGTGCAGGGTGGGACATGGTTGCTCTCCTCTCTGCTGGCTGGCCATCCATGTGGTCCCACTCCTCCCACTGCCGTTGCCTGAGCTCCGCACCCGAATGATTAGAATGTTCCGAGCTCTATTTATGTGCTCACATTGTCAGAGACTTTTACCTTATGGAGAGGAAAAAACCCCTGAAATTGAAATTGACCTGGTGATAAAGTGAACCCGCCCCTGCTGCCAGAATGGTCCGCCCCTGCTGAATATTTCTGGTAAAATGGTTAAAAAGCGGTTGTGTGTTGCTTTTTGCCACCAGCTGATTTGCATATATTGGTAAGCGAGAGCTCTGATTGGCTGGCTGGAGAATGCACACGTGAGCTAGAGAAAGTGTACTGTAGACAGGCAGAGAGCTGATGTGAGGGTATCCGGCTCGTACTGTAGGGGTCGCTACAACAAATAGTCATCAGGAGAGATGAGGAGCGATAGAAGCCGTCTGGGTACAGGAATTGTCCCTCGTCGGGGAATATGTTATTTAGTCTCTGGAAAGGTCTTGGATTGAGCATCCCAGCCTGTGATAGATGACTGGAATCAGGTTCTCTGCCCCTACATCATGCTGCTCTCATATGAGGCAGCAAAAACCTAGTGACAGATTCCCTATGAGGAGCGATTGATGCATGAAATCATGCCTGTACCTAGTTCCATCTGTAAACCTAGAGAGAAAAGTGAGTATAGGAGCCAAAGCAAGAATTTTTGTAAAAGAAAGTTTTTTATTTCAGCAAGTTAAAAGGATTAAAAAAAACCACAAAGAGATCACTCACAATAGACCCCATAGGTAGTCAAGAAGCACAAAAAAAAATACACTAGTATCATCAGAGAGTTGTATATATCATACAGTCACTGTATGCACACTGGTAATGAAGCCACTGTTTAAGAGGAATGAAAAGAACATACCTGTCTGCACGAACACATGCTAGAAAAAGAAACAATGTGCAGAAAAACAACCGCAAAAAAAACGGCACAACACCAATTAGCCAGAGATTACCAGAAACATCTGGAAAAAAGGAATGGAAAGACGTTATCAGATATTCGCATGAACCAAAAACAAAGATAATGTCAAGATAAAGAAATACACCGTGTTCCAAATCATTTTGAAAATTGGATTCAAGTGTCATAGCGATTAATTTGTATTTTTTTTCAATGAAACTCATTGATGGTATTGTGTCTCAGGGTTCTTTGGATCACTGAACTCAATCTCAGATACCTGTGATAATTAGTTTGCCAGGTGAGCCCGATAAAAGGAAAACTGGATGCTCCACAATATTAAGCAGGCCACAGTTTTCAAGTAACATGGGAAAGAAAAAGGATCTCTCTGCTGTCGAAAAGCATCAAATAATGCAATGCCTTGGACAGGGGATGAAAACATTAGATATTTCACGAAAACGTAAGCGTGATCATCGTACTGTGAAGAGATTTGTGGCTGATTCAGAGCACATACGTGTTGGTGCTGATAGAGGCAGAACGAGGAAGGTTTCTGCCAGGCAAGTTCATCGGATTAAGAGAGCGGCTGCTAAAAAGCCGCTACAAACCAGCAAACAGATATTTGAAGCTGCTGGTGCCTCTGGAGTCCCTCGATCCTCAAGGTGTAGGATCCTTCAAAGGCTAGATGTGGTGCATAAACCTACTATTCGACCACCCCTAACCAGTTCTCACAAGCAGAAATAGTTGCAGTGGGCCCAGACATACCTGAAGACTAATTTTCAAACAGTCTTTTTTACTGCTGAGTGTCGAGCAACCCTGGATGGTCCAGATGGATGGAGTGGTGGATGGTTGGTGGATGGCCACCGAGTCCCAACAAGGCCGTGACGTCAGCAAGGAGGTGGAGGAGTCATGTTTTGGGCCGGAATCATGGGGAGACCTCTGGTATGCCCCTTTAGGGTTCCTGAAGGTGTGAAAATGACCTCTGCAAAGTATATAGAGTTTCTGACTGACAACTTTCTTCCATGGTACAAAAAGCAGAAATGTGCTTTCAGGAGCAAAATCATCTTCATGCATGACAATGCCCCATCTCATGCTGCAAAGAATACCTCTGTGTCATTGGCTGCTATGGGCATAAAAGGAGATAAACTCATGGTGTGGCCACCACCTTCACCTGACCTCAACCCTATAGAGAACCTTTGGAGTATCATGAAGCAAAAGATCTATGAGGGTGGGATGCAGTTCACATCAAAACAGCAGCTTTGGGAGGCTATTCTGACATCATGGAAAGAAATTCAAGCAGAAACTCTCCAAAAACTCACAAGTTCAATGGATGCAAGAATCGTGAAGGTGATCTCAAAGAAGGGCTCCTATGTTAACATGTAACTTGGCCTGTTAGTATGTTTTGGATTTAAATAGCTTTTTATTTCAGTGAATGTGACCTCCTAATGCTGCAAAATCCACAAATGAGCATTTTCAGTTCTTTAAAACATAGAAAATGTTTAGAAACTCTACTGTGCCTAATAATTTGGAACAGTGCATTTTGAGGTTTGTTTGTTTAAAAAAAATTGAAGATTATACTGTTATCATTGGGAGGATTCTTCAATAAAATTAGATGTATACTCTAACGGGTGATGAGTTTTATTAGACTGACTGTCATTTGCGAATTTTCTGTGTTAAGGTAGTGGTGAGCAGTGCCCGGGACATGGTGAGCCTTCCCGCCGGACCCCAACTGATGTGCACTTTATTATGGGACACAAGACTGTAACAACACCCCGAGGTGGAATGTGCTGATCCCGAATTTAATAGATAGACCCCACTTAGCGAAAGAAATCAAACTAAAAGCTATTTGTTTTGTAAGTTTTGTATTTGTAAGCTAATATTTGTAAGAAGCCTGAAATCCTTGAGGATGTGTCCACAATGGTGGTATTGTAAGCCATAGCCCCAGCTTGCGCTGGTCAGTGAGCTGTGAGTTCCCAAGGATGTGTAAAAAGGGGGGTGCGGTGGGCACTTGGTGTGCCCTGTCAGTAGGTATGGTGGGTAGAGAGGAGCATATGTTGTGCTCTCTGGTACCCGGTTCAGTGGGTGCAGAGTGGGACATGGGTGCTCTCCTCTCTGCTGGCTGGCCATCCATGTGGTCCCACTCCTCCCACTGCCGTTGCCTGAGCTCCGCACCCGAATGATTAGAATGTTCCGAGCTCTATTTATGTGCTCACATTGTCAGAGACTTTTACCTTATGGAGAGGAAAAAACCCCTGAAATTGAAATTGACCTGGTGATAAAGTGAACCCGCCCCTGCTGCCAGAATGGTCCGCGCCTGCTGAATATTTCTGGTAAAATGGTTAAAAAGCGGTTGTGTGTTGCTTTTTGCCACCAGCTGATTTGCATGTATTGGTAAGCGAGAGCTCTGATTGGCTGGCTGGAGAATGCACACGTGAGCTAGAGAAAGTGTACTGTAGACAGGCAGAGAGCTGATGTGAGGGTATCCGGCTCGTACTGTAGGGGTCGCTACAACAAATAGTCATCAGGAGAGATGAGGAGCGATAGAAGCCGTCTGGGTACAGGAATTGTCCCTCGTCGGGGAATATGTTATTTAGTCTCTGGAAAGGTCTTGGATTGAGCATCCCAGCCTGTGATAGATGACTGGAATCAGGTTCTCTGCCCCTACATCATGCTGCTCTCATATGAGGCAGCAAAAACCTAGTGACAGATTCCCTATGAGGAGCGATTGATGCATGAAATCATGCCTGTACCTAGTTCCATCTGTAAACCTAGAGAGAAAAGTGAGTATAGGAGCCAAAGCAAGAATTTTTGTAAAAGAAAGTTTTTTATTTCAGCAAGTTAAAAGGATTAAAAAAAACCACAAAGAGATCACTCACAATAGACCCCATAGGTAGTCAAGAAGCACAAAAAAAAATACACTAGTATCATCAGAGAGTTGTATATATCATACAGTCACTGTCTGCACACTGGTAATGAAGCCACTGTTTAAGAGGAATGAAAAGAACATACCTGTCTGCACGAACACATGCTAGAAAAAGAAACAATGTGCAGAAAAACAACCGCAAAAAAAACCGCACAACACCAATTAGCCAGAGATTACCAGAAACATCTGGAAAAAAGGAATGGAAAGACGTTATCAGATATTCACATGAACCAAAAACAAAGATAATGTCAAGATAAAGAAATACACCGTGTTCCAAATCATTTTGAAAATTGGATTCAAGTGTCATAGCGATTAATTTGTATTTTTTTTCAATGAAACTCATTGATGGTATTGTGTCTCAGGGTTCTTTGGATCACTGAACTCAATCTCAGATACCTGTGATAATTAGTTTGCCAGGTGAGCCCGATAAAAGGAAAACTGGATGCTCCACAATATTAAGCAGGCCACAGTTTTCAAGTAACATGGGAAAGAAAAAGGATCTCTCTGCTGTCGAAAAGCATCAAATAATGCAATGCCTTGGACAGGGGATGAAAACATTAGATATTTCACGAAAACGTAAGCGTGATCATCGTACTGTGAAGAGATTTGTGGCTGATTCAGAGCACATACGTGTTGGTGCTGATAGAGGCAGAACGAGGAAGGTTTCTGCCAGGCAAGTTCATCGGATTAAGAGAGCGGCTGCTAAAAAGCCGCTACAAACCAGCAAACAGATATTTGAAGCTGCTGGTGCCTCTGGAGTCCCTCGATCCTCAAGGTGTAGGATCCTTCAAAGGCTAGATGTGGTGCATAAACCTACTATTCGACCACCCCTAACCAGTTCTCACAAGCAGAAATAGTTGCAGTGGGCCCAGACATACCTGAAGACTAATTTTCAAACAGTCTTTTTTACTGCTGAGTGTCGAGCAACCCTGGATGGTCCAGATGGATGGAGTGGTGGATGGTTGGTGGATGGCCACCGAGTCCCAACAAGGCCGTGACGTCAGCAAGGAGGTGGAGGAGTCATGTTTTGGGCCGGAATCATGGGGAGACCTCTGGTATGCCCCTTTAGGGTTCCTGAAGGTGTGAAAATGACCTCTGCAAAGTATATAGAGTTTCTGACTGACAACTTTCTTCCATGGTACAAAAAGCAGAAATGTGCTTTCAGGAGCAAAATCATCTTCATGCATGACAATGCCCCATCTCATGCTGCAAAGAATACCTCTGTGTCATTGGCTGCTATGGGCATAAAAGGAGATAAACTCATGGTGTGGCCACCACCTTCACCTGACCTCAACCCTATAGAGAACCTTTGGAGTATCATGAAGCAAAAGATCTATGAGGGTGGGATGCAGTTCACATCAAAACAGCAGCTTTGGGAGGCTATTCTGACATCATGGAAAGAAATTCAAGCAGAAACTCTCCAAAAACTCACAAGTTCAATGGATGCAAGAATCGTGAAGGTGATCTCAAAGAAGGGCTCCTATGTTAACATGTAACTTGGCCTGTTAGTATGTTTTGGATTTAAATAGCTTTTTATTTCAGTGAATGTGACCTCCTAATGCTGCAAAATCCACAAATGAGCATTTTCAGTTCTTTAAAACATAGAAAATGTTTAGAAACTCTACTGTACCTAATAATTTGGAACAGTGCATTTTGAGGTTTGTTTGTTTAAAAAAAAATTGAAGATTATACTGTTATCATTGGGAGGATTCTTCAATAAAATTAGATGTATACTCTAACGGGTGATGAGTTTTATTAGACTGACTGTCATTTGCGAATTTTCTGTGTTAAGGTAGTGGTGAGCAGTGCCCGGGACATGGTGAGCCTTCCCGCCGGACCCCAACTGATGTGCACTTTATTATGGGACACAAGACTGTAACAACACCCCGAGGTGGAATGTGCTGATCCCGAATTTAATAGATAGACCCCACTTAGCGAAAGAAATCAAACTAAAAGCTATTTGTTTTGTAAGTTTTGTATTTGTAAGCTAATATTTGTAAGAAGCCTGAAATCCTTGAGGATGTGTCCACAATGGTGGTATTGTAAGCCATAGCCCCAGCTTGCGCTGGTCAGTGAGCTGTGAGTTCCCAAGGATGTGTAAAAAGGGGGGTGCGGTGGGCACTTGGTGTGCCCTGTCAGTAGGTATGGTGGGTAGAGAGGAGCATATGTTGTGCTCTCTGGTACCCGGTTCAGTGGGTGCAGAGTGGGACATGGGTGCTCTCCCCTCTGCTGGCTGGCCATCCATGTGGTCCCACTCCTCCCACTGCCGTTGCCTGAGCTCCGCACCCGAATGATTAGAATGTTCCGAGCTCTATTTATGTGCTCACATTGTCAGAGACTTTTACCTTATGGAGAGGAAAAAACCCCTGAAATTGAAATTGACCTGGTGATAAAGTGAACCCGCCCCTGCTGCCAGAATGGTCCGCGCCTGCTGAATATTTCTGGTAAAATGGTTAAAAAGCGGTTGTGTGTTGCTTTTTGCCACCAGCTGATTTGCATGTATTGGTAAGCGAGAGCTCTGATTGGCTGGCTGGAGAATGCACACGTGAGCTAGAGAAAGTGTACTGTAGACAGGCAGAGAGCTGATGTGAGGGTATCCGGCTCGTACTGTAGGGGTCGCTACAACAAATAGTCATCAGGAGAGATGAGGAGCGATAGAAGCCGTCTGGGTACAGGAATTGTCCCTCGTCGGGGAATATGTTATTTAGTCTCTGGAAAGGTCTTGGATTGAGCATCCCAGCCTGTGATAGATGACTGGAATCAGGTTCTCTGCCCCTACATCATGCTGCTCTCATATGAGGCAGCAAAAACCTAGTGACAGATTCCCTATGAGGAGCGATTGATGCATGAAATCATGCCTGTACCTAGTTCCATCTGTAAACCTAGAGAGAAAAGTGAGTATAGGAGCCAAAGCAAGAATTTTTGTAAAAGAAAGTTTTTTATTTCAGCAAGTTAAAAGGATTAAAAAAAACCACAAAGAGATCACTCACAATAGACCCCATAGGTAGTCAAGAAGCACAAAAAAAAATACACTAGTATCATCAGAGAGTTGTATATATCATACAGTCACTGTCTGCACACTGGTAATGAAGCCACTGTTTAAGAGGAATGAAAAGAACATACCTGTCTGCACGAACACATGCTAGAAAAAGAAACAATGTGCAGAAAAACAACCGCAAAAAAAACGGCACAACACCAATTAGCCAGAGATTACCAGAAACATCTGGAAAAAAGGAATGGAAAGACGTTATCAGATATTCGCATGAACCAAAAACAAAGATAATGTCAAGATAAAGAAATACACCGTGTTCCAAATCATTTTGAAAATTGGATTCAAGTGTCATAGCGATTAATTTGTATTTTTTTTCAATGAAACTCATTGATGGTATTGTGTCTCAGGGTTCTTTGGATCACTGAACTCAATCTCAGATACCTGTGATAATTAGTTTGCCAGGTGAGCCCGATAAAAGGAAAACTGGATGCTCCACAATATTAAGCAGGCCACAGTTTTCAAGTAACATGGGAAAGAAAAAGGATCTCTCTGCTGTCGAAAAGCATCAAATAATGCAATGCCTTGGACAGGGGATGAAAACATTAGATATTTCACGAAAACGTAAGCGTGATCATCGTACTGTGAAGAGATTTGTGGCTGATTCAGAGCACATACGTGTTGGTGCTGATAGAGGCAGAACGAGGAAGGTTTCTGCCAGGCAAGTTCATCGGATTAAGAGAGCGGCTGCTAAAAAGCCGCTACAAACCAGCAAACAGATATTTGAAGCTGCTGGTGCCTCTGGAGTCCCTCGATCCTCAAGGTGTAGGATCCTTCAAAGGCTAGATGTGGTGCATAAACCTACTATTCGACCACCCCTAACCAGTTCTCACAAGCAGAAATAGTTGCAGTGGGCCCAGACATACCTGAAGACTAATTTTCAAACAGTCTTTTTTACTGCTGAGTGTCGAGCAACCCTGGATGGTCCAGATGGATGGAGTGGTGGATGGTTGGTGGATGGCCACCGAGTCCCAACAAGGCCGTGACGTCAGCAAGGAGGTGGAGGAGTCATGTTTTGGGCCGGAATCATGGGGAGACCTCTGGTATGCCCCTTTAGGGTTCCTGAAGGTGTGAAAATGACCTCTGCAAAGTATATAGAGTTTCTGACTGACAACTTTCTTCCATGGTACAAAAAGCAGAAATGTGCTTTCAGGAGCAAAATCATCTTCATGCATGACAATGCCCCATCTCATGCTGCAAAGAATACCTCTGTGTCATTGGCTGCTATGGGCATAAAAGGAGATAAACTCATGGTGTGGCCACCACCTTCACCTGACCTCAACCCTATAGAGAACCTTTGGAGTATCATGAAGCAAAAGATCTATGAGGGTGGGATGCAGTTCACATCAAAACAGCAGCTTTGGGAGGCTATTCTGACATCATGGAAAGAAATTCAAGCAGAAACTCTCCAAAAACTCACAAGTTCAATGGATGCAAGAATCGTGAAGGTGATCTCAAAGAAGGGCTCCTATGTTAACATGTAACTTGGCCTGTTAGTATGTTTTGGATTTAAATAGCTTTTTATTTCAGTGAATGTGACCTCCTAATGCTGCAAAATCCACAAATGAGCATTTTCAGTTCTTTAAAACATAGAAAATGTTTAGAAACTCTACTGTGCCTAATAATTTGGAACAGTGCATTTTGAGGTTTGTTTGTTTAAAAAAAATTGAAGATTATACTGTTATCATTGGGAGGATTCTTCAATAAAATTAGATGTATACTCTAACGGGTGATGAGTTTTATTAGACTGACTGTCATTTGCGAATTTTCTGTGTTAAGGTAGTGGTGAGCAGTGCCCGGGACATGGTGAGCCTTCCCGCCGGACCCCAACTGATGTGCACTTTATTATGGGACACAAGACTGTAACAACACCCCGAGGTGGAATGTGCTGATCCCGAATTTAATAGATAGACCCCACTTAGCGAAAGAAATCAAACTAAAAGCTATTTGTTTTGTAAGTTTTGTATTTGTAAGCTAATATTTGTAAGAAGCCTGAAATCCTTGAGGATGTGTCCACAATGGTGGTATTGTAAGCCATAGCCCCAGCTTGCGCTGGTCAGTGAGCTGTGAGTTCCCAAGGATGTGTAAAAAGGGGGGTGCGGTGGGCACTTGGTGTGCCCTGTCAGTAGGTATGGTGGGTAGAGAGGAGCATATGTTGTGCTCTCTGGTACCCGGTTCAGTGGGTGCAGGGTGGGACATGGTTGCTCTCCTCTCTGCTGGCTGGCCATCCATGTGGTCCCACTCCTCCCACTGCCGTTGCCTGAGCTCCGCACCCGAATGATTAGAATGTTCCGAGCTCTATTTATGTGCTCACATTGTCAGAGACTTTTACCTTATGGAGAGGAAAAAACCCCTGAAATTGAAATTGACCTGGTGATAAAGTGAACCCGCCCCTGCTGCCAGAATGGTCCGCCCCTGCTGAATATTTCTGGTAAAATGGTTAAAAAGCGGTTGTGTGTTGCTTTTTGCCACCAGCTGATTTGCATATATTGGTAAGCGAGAGCTCTGATTGGCTGGCTGGAGAATGCACACGTGAGCTAGAGAAAGTGTACTGTAGACAGGCAGAGAGCTGATGTGAGGGTATCCGGCTCGTACTGTAGGGGTCGCTACAACAAATAGTCATCAGGAGAGATGAGGAGCGATAGAAGCCGTCTGGGTACAGGAATTGTCCCTCGTCGGGGAATATGTTATTTAGTCTCTGGAAAGGTCTTGGATTGAGCATCCCAGCCTGTGATAGATGACTGGAATCAGGTTCTCTGCCCCTACATCATGCTGCTCTCATATGAGGCAGCAAAAACCTAGTGACAGATTCCCTATGAGGAGCGATTGATGCATGAAATCATGCCTGTACCTAGTTCCATCTGTAAACCTAGAGAGAAAAGTGAGTATAGGAGCCAAAGCAAGAATTTTTGTAAAAGAAAGTTTTTTATTTCAGCAAGTTAAAAGGATTAAAAAAAACCACAAAGAGATCACTCACAATAGACCCCATAGGTAGTCAAGAAGCACAAAAAAAAATACACTAGTATCATCAGAGAGTTGTATATATCATACAGTCACTGTATGCACACTGGTAATGAAGCCACTGTTTAAGAGGAATGAAAAGAACATACCTGTCTGCACGAACACATGCTAGAAAAAGAAACAATGTGCAGAAAAACAACCGCAAAAAAAACCGCACAACACCAATTAGCCAGAGATTACCAGAAACATCTGGAAAAAAGGAATGGAAAGACGTTATCAGATATTCGCATGAACCAAAAACAAAGATAATGTCAAGATAAAGAAATACACCGTGTTCCAAATCATTTTGAAAATTGGATTCAAGTGTCATAGCGATTAATTTGTATTTTTTTTCAATGAAACTCATTGATGGTATTGTGTCTCAGGGTTCTTTGGATCACTGAACTCAATCTCAGATACCTGTGATAATTAGTTTGCCAGGTGAGCCCGATAAAAGGAAAACTGGATGCTCCACAATATTAAGCAGGCCACAGTTTTCAAGTAACATGGGAAAGAAAAAGGATCTCTCTGCTGTCGAAAAGCATCAAATAATGCAATGCCTTGGACAGGGGATGAAAACATTAGATATTTCACGAAAACGTAAGCGTGATCATCGTACTGTGAAGAGATTTGTGGCTGATTCAGAGCACATACGTGTTGGTGCTGATAGAGGCAGAACGAGGAAGGTTTCTGCCAGGCAAGTTCATCGGATTAAGAGAGCGGCTGCTAAAAAGCCGCTACAAACCAGCAAACAGATATTTGAAGCTGCTGGTGCCTCTGGAGTCCCTCGATCCTCAAGGTGTAGGATCCTTCAAAGGCTAGATGTGGTGCATAAACCTACTATTCGACCACCCCTAACCAGTTCTCACAAGCAGAAATAGTTGCAGTGGGCCCAGACATACCTGAAGACTAATTTTCAAACAGTCTTTTTTACTGCTGAGTGTCGAGCAACCCTGGATGGTCCAGATGGATGGAGTGGTGGATGGTTGGTGGATGGCCACCGAGTCCCAACAAGGCCGTGACGTCAGCAAGGAGGTGGAGGAGTCATGTTTTGGGCCGGAATCATGGGGAGACCTCTGGTATGCCCCTTTAGGGTTCCTGAAGGTGTGAAAATGACCTCTGCAAAGTATATAGAGTTTCTGACTGACAACTTTCTTCCATGGTACAAAAAGCAGAAATGTGCTTTCAGGAGCAAAATCATCTTCATGCATGACAATGCCCCATCTCATGCTGCAAAGAATACCTCTGTGTCATTGGCTGCTATGGGCATAAAAGGAGATAAACTCATGGTGTGGCCACCACCTTCACCTGACCTCAACCCTATAGAGAACCTTTGGAGTATCATGAAGCAAAAGATCTATGAGGGTGGGATGCAGTTCACATCAAAACAGCAGCTTTGGGAGGCTATTCTGACATCATGGAAAGAAATTCAAGCAGAAACTCTCCAAAAACTCACAAGTTCAATGGATGCAAGAATCGTGAAGGTGATCTCAAAGAAGGGCTCCTATGTTAACATGTAACTTGGCCTGTTAGTATGTTTTGGATTTAAATAGCTTTTTATTTCAGTGAATGTGACCTCCTAATGCTGCAAAATCCACAAATGAGCATTTTCAGTTCTTTAAAACATAGAAAATGTTTAGAAACTCTACTGTGCCTAATAATTTGGAACAGTGCATTTTGAGGTTTGTTTGTTTAAAAAAAATTGAAGATTATACTGTTATCATTGGGAGGATTCTTCAATAAAATTAGATGTATACTCTAACGGGTGATGAGTTTTATTAGACTGACTGTCATTTGCGAATTTTCTGTGTTAAGGTAGTGGTGAGCAGTGCCCGGGACATGGTGAGCCTTCCCGCCGGACCCCAACTGATGTGCACTTTATTATGGGACACAAGACTGTAACAACACCCCGAGGTGGAATGTGCTGATCCCGAATTTAATAGATAGACCCCACTTAGCGAAAGAAATCAAACTAAAAGCTATTTGTTTTGTAAGTTTTGTATTTGTAAGCTAATATTTGTAAGAAGCCTGAAATCCTTGAGGATGTGTCCACAATGGTGGTATTGTAAGCCATAGCCCCAGCTTGCGCTGGTCAGTGAGCTGTGAGTTCCCAAGGATGTGTAAAAAGGGGGGTGCGGTGGGCACTTGGTGTGCCCTGTCAGTAGGTATGGTGGGTAGAGAGGAGCATATGTTGTGCTCTCTGGTACCCGGTTCAGTGGGTGCAGAGTGGGACATGGGTGCTCTCCTCTCTGCTGGCTGGCCATCCATGTGGTCCCACTCCTCCCACTGCCGTTGCCTGAGCTCCGCACCCGAATGATTAGAATGTTCCGAGCTCTATTTATGTGCTCACATTGTCAGAGACTTTTACCTTATGGAGAGGAAAAAACCCCTGAAATTGAAATTGACCTGGTGATAAAGTGAACCCGCCCCTGCTGCCAGAATGGTCCGCGCCTGCTGAATATTTCTGGTAAAATGGTTAAAAAGCGGTTGTGTGTTGCTTTTTGCCACCAGCTGATTTGCATGTATTGGTAAGCGAGAGCTCTGATTGGCTGGCTGGAGAATGCACACGTGAGCTAGAGAAAGTGTACTGTAGACAGGCAGAGAGCTGATGTGAGGGTATCCGGCTCGTACTGTAGGGGTCGCTACAACAAATAGTCATCAGGAGAGATGAGGAGCGATAGAAGCCGTCTGGGTACAGGAATTGTCCCTCGTCGGGGAATATGTTATTTAGTCTCTGGAAAGGTCTTGGATTGAGCATCCCAGCCTGTGATAGATGACTGGAATCAGGTTCTCTGCCCCTACATCATGCTGCTCTCATATGAGGCAGCAAAAACCTAGTGACAGATTCCCTATGAGGAGCGATTGATGCATGAAATCATGCCTGTACCTAGTTCCATCTGTAAACCTAGAGAGAAAAGTGAGTATAGGAGCCAAAGCAAGAATTTTTGTAAAAGAAAGTTTTTTATTTCAGCAAGTTAAAAGGATTAAAAAAAACCACAAAGAGATCACTCACAATAGACCCCATAGGTAGTCAAGAAGCACAAAAAAAAATACACTAGTATCATCAGAGAGTTGTATATATCATACAGTCACTGTATGCACACTGGTAATGAAGCCACTGTTTAAGAGGAATGAAAAGAACATACCTGTCTGCACGAACACATGCTAGAAAAAGAAACAATGTGCAGAAAAACAACCGCAAAAAAAACGGCACAACACCAATTAGCCAGAGATTACCAGAAACATCTGGAAAAAAGGAATGGAAAGACGTTATCAGATATTCGCATGAACCAAAAACAAAGATAATGTCAAGATAAAGAAATACACCGTGTTCCAAATCATTTTGAAAATTGGATTCAAGTGTCATAGCGATTAATTTGTATTTTTTTTCAATGAAACTCATTGATGGTATTGTGTCTCAGGGTTCTTTGGATCACTGAACTCAATCTCAGATACCTGTGATAATTAGTTTGCCAGGTGAGCCCGATAAAAGGAAAACTGGATGCTCCACAATATTAAGCAGGCCACAGTTTTCAAGTAACATGGGAAAGAAAAAGGATCTCTCTGCTGTCGAAAAGCATCAAATAATGCAATGCCTTGGACAGGGGATGAAAACATTAGATATTTCACGAAAACGTAAGCGTGATCATCGTACTGTGAAGAGATTTGTGGCTGATTCAGAGCACATACGTGTTGGTGCTGATAGAGGCAGAACGAGGAAGGTTTCTGCCAGGCAAGTTCATCGGATTAAGAGAGCGGCTGCTAAAAAGCCGCTACAAACCAGCAAACAGATATTTGAAGCTGCTGGTGCCTCTGGAGTCCCTCGATCCTCAAGGTGTAGGATCCTTCAAAGGCTAGATGTGGTGCATAAACCTACTATTCGACCACCCCTAACCAGTTCTCACAAGCAGAAATAGTTGCAGTGGGCCCAGACATACCTGAAGACTAATTTTCAAACAGTCTTTTTTACTGCTGAGTGTCGAGCAACCCTGGATGGTCCAGATGGATGGAGTGGTGGATGGTTGGTGGATGGCCACCGAGTCCCAACAAGGCCGTGACGTCAGCAAGGAGGTGGAGGAGTCATGTTTTGGGCCGGAATCATGGGGAGACCTCTGGTATGCCCCTTTAGGGTTCCTGAAGGTGTGAAAATGACCTCTGCAAAGTATATAGAGTTTCTGACTGACAACTTTCTTCCATGGTACAAAAAGCAGAAATGTGCTTTCAGGAGCAAAATCATCTTCATGCATGACAATGCCCCATCTCATGCTGCAAAGAATACCTCTGTGTCATTGGCTGCTATGGGCATAAAAGGAGATAAACTCATGGTGTGGCCACCACCTTCACCTGACCTCAACCCTATAGAGAACCTTTGGAGTATCATGAAGCAAAAGATCTATGAGGGTGGGATGCAGTTCACATCAAAACAGCAGCTTTGGGAGGCTATTCTGACATCATGGAAAGAAATTCAAGCAGAAACTCTCCAAAAACTCACAAGTTCAATGGATGCAAGAATCGTGAAGGTGATCTCAAAGAAGGGCTCCTATGTTAACATGTAACTTGGCCTGTTAGTATGTTTTGGATTTAAATAGCTTTTTATTTCAGTGAATGTGACCTCCTAATGCTGCAAAATCCACAAATGAGCATTTTCAGTTCTTTAAAACATAGAAAATGTTTAGAAACTCTACTGTGCCTAATAATTTGGAACAGTGCATTTTGAGGTTTGTTTGTTTAAAAAAAATTGAAGATTATACTGTTATCATTGGGAGGATTCTTCAATAAAATTAGATGTATACTCTAACGGGTGATGAGTTTTATTAGACTGACTGTCATTTGCGAATTTTCTGTGTTAAGGTAGTGGTGAGCAGTGCCCGGGACATGGTGAGCCTTCCCGCCGGACCCCAACTGATGTGCACTTTATTATGGGACACAAGACTGTAACAACACCCCGAGGTGGAATGTGCTGATCCCGAATTTAATAGATAGACCCCACTTAGCGAAAGAAATCAAACTAAAAGCTATTTGTTTTGTAAGTTTTGTATTTGTAAGCTAATATTTGTAAGAAGCCTGAAATCCTTGAGGATGTGTCCACAATGGTGGTATTGTAAGCCATAGCCCCAGCTTGCGCTGGTCAGTGAGCTGTGAGTTCCCAAGGATGTGTAAAAAAGGGGGTGCGGTGGGCACTTGGTGTGCCCTGTCAGTAGGTATGGTGGGTAGAGAGGAGCATATGTTGTGCTCTCTGGTACCCGGTTCAGTGGGTGCAGAGTGGGACATGGGTGCTCTCCTCTCTGCTGGCTGGCCATCCATGTGGTCCCACTCCTCCCACTGCCGTTGCCTGAGCTCCGCACCCGAATGATTAGAATGTTCCGAGCTCTATTTATGTGCTCACATTGTCAGAGACTTTTACCTTATGGAGAGGAAAAAACCCCTGAAATTGAAATTGACCTGGTGATAAAGTGAACCCGCCCCTGCTGCCAGAATGGTCCGCGCCTGCTGAATATTTCTGGTAAAATGGTTAAAAAGCGGTTGTGTGTTGCTTTTTGCCACCAGCTGATTTGCATGTATTGGTAAGCGAGAGCTCTGATTGGCTGGCTGGAGAATGCACACGTGAGCTAGAGAAAGTGTACTGTAGACAGGCAGAGAGCTGATGTGAGGGTATCCGGCTCGTACTGTAGGGGTCGCTACAACAAATAGTCATCAGGAGAGATGAGGAGCGATAGAAGCCGTCTGGGTACAGGAATTGTCCCTCGTCGGGGAATATGTTATTTAGTCTCTGGAAAGGTCTTGGATTGAGCATCCCAGCCTGTGATAGATGACTGGAATCAGGTTCTCTGCCCCTACATCATGCTGCTCTCATATGAGGCAGCAAAAACCTAGTGACAGATTCCCTATGAGGAGCGATTGATGCATGAAATCATGCCTGTACCTAGTTCCATCTGTAAACCTAGAGAGAAAAGTGAGTATAGGAGCCAAAGCAAGAATTTTTGTAAAAGAAAGTTTTTTATTTCAGCAAGTTAAAAGGATTAAAAAAAACCACAAAGAGATCACTCACAATAGACCCCATAGGTAGTCAAGAAGCACAAAAAAAAATACACTAGTATCATCAGAGAGTTGTATATATCATACAGTCACTGTCTGCACACTGGTAATGAAGCCACTGTTTAAGAGGAATGAAAAGAACATACCTGTCTGCACGAACACATGCTAGAAAAAGAAACAATGTGCAGAAAAACAACCGCAAAAAAAACGGCACAACACCAATTAGCCAGAGATTACCAGAAACATCTGGAAAAAAGGAATGGAAAGACGTTATCAGATATTCGCATGAACCAAAAACAAAGATAATGTCAAGATAAAGAAATACACCGTGTTCCAAATCATTTTGAAAATTGGATTCAAGTGTCATAGCGATTAATTTGTATTTTTTTTCAATGAAACTCATTGATGGTATTGTGTCTCAGGGTTCTTTGGATCACTGAACTCAATCTCAGATACCTGTGATAATTAGTTTGCCAGGTGAGCCCGATAAAAGGAAAACTGGAGGCTCCACAATATTAAGCAGGCCACAGTTTTCAAGTAACATGGGAAAGAAAAAGGATCTCTCTGCTGTCGAAAAGCATCAAATAATGCAATGCCTTGGACAGGGGATGAAAACATTAGATATTTCACGAAAACGTAAGCGTGATCATCGTACTGTGAAGAGATTTGTGGCTGATTCAGAGCACATACGTGTTGGTGCTGATAGAGGCAGAACGAGGAAGGTTTCTGCCAGGCAAGTTCATCGGATTAAGAGAGCGGCTGCTAAAAAGCCGCTACAAACCAGCAAACAGATATTTGAAGCTGCTGGTGCCTCTGGAGTCCCTCGATCCTCAAGGTGTAGGATCCTTCAAAGGCTAGATGTGGTGCATAAACCTACTATTCGACCACCCCTAACCAGTTCTCACAAGCAGAAATAGTTGCAGTGGGCCCAGACATACCTGAAGACTAATTTTCAAACAGTCTTTTTTACTGCTGAGTGTCGAGCAACCCTGGATGGTCCAGATGGATGGAGTGGTGGATGGTTGGTGGATGGCCACCGAGTCCCAACAAGGCCGTGACGTCAGCAAGGAGGTGGAGGAGTCATGTTTTGGGCCGGAATCATGGGGAGACCTCTGGTATGCCCCTTTAGGGTTCCTGAAGGTGTGAAAATGACCTCTGCAAAGTATATAGAGTTTCTGACTGACAACTTTCTTCCATGGTACAAAAAGCAGAAATGTGCTTTCAGGAGCAAAATCATCTTCATGCATGACAATGCCCCATCTCATGCTGCAAAGAATACCTCTGTGTCATTGGCTGCTATGGGCATAAAAGGAGATAAACTCATGGTGTGGCCACCACCTTCACCTGACCTCAACCCTATAGAGAACCTTTGGAGTATCATGAAGCAAAAGATCTATGAGGGTGGGATGCAGTTCACATCAAAACAGCAGCTTTGGGAGGCTATTCTGACATCATGGAAAGAAATTCAAGCAGAAACTCTCCAAAAACTCACAAGTTCAATGGATGCAAGAATCGTGAAGGTGATCTCAAAGAAGGGCTCCTATGTTAACATGTAACTTGGCCTGTTAGTATGTTTTGGATTTAAATAGCTTTTTATTTCAGTGAATGTGACCTCCTAATGCTGCAAAATCCACAAATGAGCATTTTCAGTTCTTTAAAACATAGAAAATGTTTAGAAACTCTACTGTGCCTAATAATTTGGAACAGTGCATTTTGAGGTTTGTTTGTTTAAAAAAAATTGAAGATTATACTGTTATCATTGGGAGGATTCTTCAATAAAATTAGATGTATACTCTAACGGGTGATGAGTTTTATTAGACTGACTGTCATTTGCGAATTTTCTGTGTTAAGGTAGTGGTGAGCAGTGCCCGGGACATGGTGAGCCTTCCCGCCGGACCCCAACTGATGTGCACTTTATTATGGGACACAAGACTGTAACAACACCCCGAGGTGGAATGTGCTGATCCCGAATTTAATAGATAGACCCCACTTAGCGAAAGAAATCAAACTAAAAGCTATTTGTTTTGTAAGTTTTGTATTTGTAAGCTAATATTTGTAAGAAGCCTGAAATCCTTGAGGATGTGTCCACAATGGTGGTATTGTAAGCCATAGCCCCAGCTTGCGCTGGTCAGTGAGCTGTGAGTTCCCAAGGATGTGTAAAAAAGGGGGTGCGGTGGGCACTTGGTGTGCCCTGTCAGTAGGTATGGTGGGTAGAGAGGAGCATATGTTGTGCTCTCTGGTACCCGCTTCAGTGGGTGCAGAGTGGGACATGGGTGCTCTCCTCTCTGCTGGCTGGCCATCCATGTGGTCCCACTCCTCCCACTGCCGTTGCCTGAGCTCCGCACCCGAATGATTAGAATGTTCCGAGCTCTATTTATGTGCTCACATTGTCAGAGACTTTTACCTTATGGAGAGGAAAAAACCCCTGAAATTGAAATTGACCTGGTGATAAAGTGAACCCGCCCCTGCTGCCAGAATGGTCCGCGCCTGCTGAATATTTCTGGTAAAATGGTTAAAAAGCGGTTGTGTGTTGCTTTTTGCCACCAGCTGATTTGCATGTATTGGTAAGCGAGAGCTCTGATTGGCTGGCTGGAGAATGCACACGTGAGCTAGAGAAAGTGTACTGTAGACAGGCAGAGAGCTGATGTGAGGGTATCCGGCTCGTACTGTAGGGGTCGCTACAACAAATAGTCATCAGGAGAGATGAGGAGCGATAGAAGCCGTCTGGGTACAGGAATTGTCCCTCGTCGGGGAATATGTTATTTAGTCTCTGGAAAGGTCTTGGATTGAGCATCCCAGCCTGTGATAGATGACTGGAATCAGGTTCTCTGCCCCTACATCATGCTGCTCTCATATGAGGCAGCAAAAACCTAGTGACAGATTCCCTATGAGGAGCGATTGATGCATGAAATCATGCCTGTACCTAGTTCCATCTGTAAACCTAGAGAGAAAAGTGAGTATAGGAGCCAAAGCAAGAATTTTTGTAAAAGAAAGTTTTTTATTTCAGCAAGTTAAAAGGATTAAAAAAAACCACAAAGAGATCACTCACAATAGACCCCATAGGTAGTCAAGAAGCACAAAAAAAAATACACTAGTATCATCAGAGAGTTGTATATATCATACAGTCACTGTATGCACACTGGTAATGAAGCCACTGTTTAAGAGGAATGAAAAGAACATACCTGTCTGCACGAACACATGCTAGAAAAAGAAACAATGTGCAGAAAAACAACCGCAAAAAAAACGGCACAACACCAATTAGCCAGAGATTACCAGAAACATCTGGAAAAAAGGAATGGAAAGACGTTATCAGATATTCGCATGAACCAAAAACAAAGATAATGTCAAGATAAAGAAATACACCGTGTTCCAAATCATTTTGAAAATTGGATTCAAGTGTCATAGCGATTAATTTGTATTTTTTTTCAATGAAACTCATTGATGGTATTGTGTCTCAGGGTTCTTTGGATCACTGAACTCAATCTCAGATACCTGTGATAATTAGTTTGCCAGGTGAGCCCGATAAAAGGAAAACTGGAGGCTCCACAATATTAAGCAGGCCACAGTTTTCAAGTAACATGGGAAAGAAAAAGGATCTCTCTGCTGTCGAAAAGCATCAAATAATGCAATGCCTTGGACAGGGGATGAAAACATTAGATATTTCACGAAAACGTAAGCGTGATCATCGTACTGTGAAGAGATTTGTGGCTGATTCAGAGCACATACGTGTTGGTGCTGATAGAGGCAGAACGAGGAAGGTTTCTGCCAGGCAAGTTCATCGGATTAAGAGAGCGGCTGCTAAAAAGCCGCTACAAACCAGCAAACAGATATTTGAAGCTGCTGGTGCCTCTGGAGTCCCTCGATCCTCAAGGTGTAGGATCCTTCAAAGGCTAGATGTGGTGCATAAACCTACTATTCGACCACCCCTAACCAGTTCTCACAAGCAGAAATAGTTGCAGTGGGCCCAGACATACCTGAAGACTAATTTTCAAACAGTCTTTTTTACTGCTGAGTGTCGAGCAACCCTGGATGGTCCAGATGGATGGAGTGGTGGATGGTTGGTGGATGGCCACCGAGTCCCAACAAGGCCGTGACGTCAGCAAGGAGGTGGAGGAGTCATGTTTTGGGCCGGAATCATGGGGAGACCTCTGGTATGCCCCTTTAGGGTTCCTGAAGGTGTGAAAATGACCTCTGCAAAGTATATAGAGTTTCTGACTGACAACTTTCTTCCATGGTACAAAAAGCAGAAATGTGCTTTCAGGAGCAAAATCATCTTCATGCATGACAATGCCCCATCTCATGCTGCAAAGAATACCTCTGTGTCATTGGCTGCTATGGGCATAAAAGGAGATAAACTCATGGTGTGGCCACCACCTTCACCTGACCTCAACCCTATAGAGAACCTTTGGAGTATCATGAAGCAAAAGATCTATGAGGGTGGGATGCAGTTCACATCAAAACAGCAGCTTTGGGAGGCTATTCTGACATCATGGAAAGAAATTCAAGCAGAAACTCTCCAAAAACTCACAAGTTCAATGGATGCAAGAATCGTGAAGGTGATCTCAAAGAAGGGCTCCTATGTTAACATGTAACTTGGCCTGTTAGTATGTTTTGGATTTAAATAGCTTTTTATTTCAGTGAATGTGACCTCCTAATGCTGCAAAATCCACAAATGAGCATTTTCAGTTCTTTAAAACATAGAAAATGTTTAGAAACTCTACTGTACCTAATAATTTGGAACAGTGCATTTTGAGGTTTGTTTGTTTAAAAAAAATTGACGATTATACTGTTATCATTGGGAGGATTCTTCAATAAAATTAGATGTATACTCTAACGGGTGATGAGTTTTATTAGACTGACTGTCATTTGCGAATTTTCTGTGTTAAGGTAGTGGTGAGCAGTGCCCGGGACATGGTGAGCCTTCCCGCCGGACCCCAACTGATGTGCACTTTATTATGGGACACAAGACTGTAACAACACCCCGAGGTGGAATGTGCTGATCCCGAATTTAATAGATAGACCCCACTTAGCGAAAGAAATGAAACTAAAAGCTATTTGTTTTGTAAGTTTTGTATTTGTAAGCTAATATTTGTAAGAAGCCTGAAATCCTTGAGGATGTGTCCACAATGGTGGTATTGTAAGCCATAGCCCCAGCTTGCGCTGGTCAGTGAGCTGTGAGTTCCCAAGGATGTGTAAAAAGGGGGGTGCGGTGGGCACTTGGTGTGCCCTGTCAGTAGGTATGGTGGGTAGAGAGGAGCATATGTTGTGCTCTCTGGTACCCGGTTCAGTGGGTGCAGAGTGGGACATGGGTGCTCTCCTCTCTGCTGGCTGGCCATCCATGTGGTCCCACTCCTCCCACTGCCGTTGCCTGAGCTCCGCACCCGAATGATTAGAATGTTCCGAGCTCTATTTATGTGCTCACATTGTCAGAGACTTTTACCTTATGGAGAGGAAAAAACCCCTGAAATTGAAATTGACCTGGTGATAAAGTGAACCCGCCCCTGCTGCCAGAATGGTCCGCGCCTGCTGAATATTTCTGGTAAAATGGTTAAAAAGCGGTTGTGTGTTGCTTTTTGCCACCAGCTGATTTGCATATATTGGTAAGCGAGAGCTCTGATTGGCTGGCTGGAGAATGCACACGTGAGCTAGAGAAAGTGTACTGTAGACAGGCAGAGAGCTGATGTGAGGGTATCCGGCTCGTACTGTAGGGGTCGCTACAACAAATAGTCATCAGGAGAGATGAGGAGCGATAGAAGCCGTCTGGGTACAGGAATTGTCCCTCGTCGGGGAATATGTTATTTAGTCTCTGGAAAGGTCTTGGATTGAGCATCCCAGCCTGTGATAGATGACTGGAATCAGGTTCTCTGCCCCTACATCATGCTGCTCTCATATGAGGCAGCAAAAACCTAGTGACAGATTCCCTATGAGGAGCGATTGATGCATGAAATCATGCCTGTACCTAGTTCCATCTGTAAACCTAGAGAGAAAAGTGAGTATAGGAGCCAAAGCAAGAATTTTTGTAAAAGAAAGTTTTTTTATTTCAGCAAGTTAAAAGGATTAAAAAAAACCACAAAGAGATCACTCACAATAGACCCCATAGGTAGTCAAGAAGCACAAAAAAAATACACTAGTATCATCAGAGAGTTGTATATATCATACAGTCACTGTATGCACACTGGTAATGAAGCCACTGTTTAAGAGGAATGAAAAGAACATACCTGTCTGCACGAACACATGCTAGAAAAAGAAACAATGTGCAGAAAAACAACCGCAAAAAAAACCGCACAACACCAATTAGCCAGAGATTACCAGAAACATCTGGAAAAAAGGAATGGAAAGACGTTATCAGATATTCGCATGAACCAAGAAGAAAAAGATAATGTCAAGATAAAGAAATACACCGTGTTCCAAATCATTTTGCAAATTGGATTCAAGTGTCATAGCGATTAATTTGTATTTTTTTTCAATGAAACTCATTGATGGTATTGTGTCTCAGGGTTCTTTGGATCACTGAACTCAATCTCAGATACCTGTGATAATTAGTTTGCCAGGTGAGCCCGATAAAAGGAAAACTGGAGGCTCCACAATATTAAGCAGGCCACAGTTTTCAAGTAACATGGGAAAGAAAAAGGATCTCTCTGCTGTCGAAAAGCAGCAAATAATGCAATGCCTTGGACAGGGGATGAAAACATTAGATATTTCACGAAAACGTAAGCGTGATCATCGTACTGTGAAGAGATTTGTGGCTGATTCAGAGCACATACGTGTTGGTGCTGATAGAGGCAGAACGAGGAAGGTTTCTGCCAGGCAAGTTCATCGGATTAAGAGAGCGGCTGCTAAAAAGCCGCTACAAACCAGCAAACAGATATTTGAAGCTGCTGGTGCCTCTGGAGTCCCTCGATCCTCAAGGTGTAGGATCCTTCAAAGGCTAGATGTGGTGCATAAACCTACTGTTCGACCACCCCTAACCAGTTCTCACAAGCAGAAATAGTTGCAGTGGGCCCAGACATACCTGAAGACTAATTTTCAAACAGTCTTTTTTACTGCTGAGTGTCGAGCAACCCTGGATGGTCCAGATGGATGGAATGGTGGATGGTTGGTGGATGGCCACCGAGTCCCAACAAGGCCGTGACGTCAGCAAGGAGGTGGAGGAGTCATGTTTTGGGCCGGAATCATGGGGAGACCTCTGGTATGCCCCTTTAGGGTTCCTGAAGGTGTGAAAATGACCTCTGCAAAGTATATAGAGTTTCTGACTGACAACTTTCTTCCATGGTACAAAAAGCAGAAATGTGCTTTCAGGAGCAAAATCATCTTCATGCATGACAATGCCCCATCTCATGCTGCAAAGAATACCTCTGTGTCATTGGCTGCTATGGGCATAAAAGGAGATAAACTCATGGTGTGGCCACCACCTTCACCTGACCTCAACCCTATAGAGAACCTTTGGAGTATCATGAAGCAAAAGATCTATGAGGCTGGGATGCAGTTCACATCAAAACAGCAGCTTTGGGAGGCTATTCTGACATCATGGAAAGAAATTCAAGCAGAAACTCTCCAAAAACTCACAAGTTCAATGGATGCAAGAATCGTGAAGGTGATCTCAAAGAAGGGCTCCTATGTTAACATGTAACTTGGCCTGTTAGTATGTTTTGGATTTAAATAGCTTTTTATTTCAGTGAATGTGACCTCCTAATGCTGCAAAATCCACAAATGAGCATTTTCAGTTCTTTAAAACATAGAAAATGTTTAGAAACTCTACTGTGCCTAATAATTTGGAACAGTGCATTTTGAGGTTTGTTTGTTTAAAAAAAATTGAAGATTATACTGTTATCATTGGGAGGATTCTTCAATAAAATTAGATGTATACTCTAACGGGTGATGAGTTTTATTAGACTGACTGTCATTTGCGAATTTTCTGTGTTAAGGTAGTGGTGAGCAGTGCCCGGGACATGGTGAGCCTTCCCGCCGGACCCCAACTGATGTGCACTTTATTATGGGACACAAGACTGTAACAACACCCCGAGGTGGAATGTGCTGATCCCGAATTTAATAGATAGACCCCACTTAGCGAAAGAAATCAAACTAAAAGCTATTTGTTTTGTAAGTTTTGTATTTGTAAGCTAATATTTGTAAGAAGCCTGAAATCCTTGAGGATGTGTCCACAATGGTGGTATTGTAAGCCATAGCCCCAGCTTGCGCTGGTCAGTGAGCTGTGAGTTCCCAAGGATGTGTAAAAAGGGGGGTGCGGTGGGCACTTGGTGTGCCCTGTCAGTAGGTATGGTGGGTAGAGAGGAGCATATGTTGTGCTCTCTGGTACCCGGTTCAGTGGGTGCAGAGTGGGACATGGGTGCTCTCCTCTCTGCTGGCTGGCCATCCATGTGGTCCCACTCCTCCCACTGCCGTTGCCTGAGCTCCGCACCCGAATGATTAGAATGTTCCGAGCTCTATTTATGTGCTCACATTGTCAGAGACTTTTACCTTATGGAGAGGAAAAAACCCCTGAAATTGAAATTGACCTGGTGATAAAGTGAACCCGCCCCTGCTGCCAGAATGGTCCGCGCCTGCTGAATATTTCTGGTAAAATGGTTAAAAAGCGGTTGTGTGTTGCTTTTTGCCACCAGCTGATTTGCATATATTGGTAAGCGAGAGCTCTGATTGGCTGGCTGGAGAATGCACACGTGAGCTAGAGAAAGTGTACTGTAGACAGGCAGAGAGCTGATGTGAGGGTATCCGGCTCGTACTGTAGGGGTCGCTACAACAAATAGTCATCAGGAGAGATGAGGAGCGATAGAAGCCGTCTGGGTACAGGAATTGTCCCTCGTCGGGGAATATGTTATTTAGTCTCTGGAAAGGTCTTGGATTGAGCATCCCAGCCTGTGATAGATGACTGGAATCAGGTTCTCTGCCCCTACATCATGCTGCTCTCATATGAGGCAGCAAACACCTAGTGACAGATTCCCTATGAGGAGCGATTGATGCATGAAATCATGCCTGTACCTAGTTCCATCTGTAAACCTAGAGAGAAAAGTGAGTATAGGAGCCAAAGCAAGAATTTTTGTAAAAGAAAGTTTTTTATTTCAGCAAGTTAAAAGGATTAAAAAAAACCACAAAGAGATCACTCACAATAGACCCCATAGGTAGTCAAGAAGCACAAAAAAAATACACTAGTATCATCAGAGAGTTGTATATATCATACAGTCACTGTATGCACACTGGTAATGAAGCCACTGTTTAAGAGGAATGAAAAGAACATACCTGTCTGCACGAACACATGCTAGAAAAAGAAACAATGTGCAGAAAAACAACCGCAAAAAAAACCGCACAACACCAATTAGCCAGAGATTACCAGAAACATCTGGAAAAAAGGAATGGAAAGACGTTATCAGATATTCGCATGAACCAAAAAAAAAGATAATGTCAAGATAAAGAAATACACCGTGTTCCAAATCATTTTGCAAATTGGATTCAAGTGTCATAGCGATTAATTTGTATTTTTTTTCAATGAAACTCATTGATGGTATTGTGTCTCAGGGTTCTTTGGATCACTGAACTCAATCTCAGATACCTGTGATAATTAGTTTGCCAGGTGAGCCCGATAAAAGGAAAACTGGAGGCTCCACAATATTAAGCAGGCCACAGTTTTCAAGTAACATGGGAAAGAAAAAGGATCTCTCTGCTGTCGAAAAGCAGCAAATAATGCAATGCCTTGGACAGGGGATGAAAACATTAGATATTTCACGAAAACGTAAGCGTGATCATCGTACTGTGAAGAGATTTGTGGCTGATTCAGAGCACATACGTGTTGGTGCTGATAGAGGCAGAACGAGGAAGGTTTCTGCCAGGCAAGTTCATCGGATTAAGAGAGCGGCTGCTAAAAAGCCGCTACAAACCAGCAAACAGATATTTGAAGCTGCTGGTGCCTCTGGAGTCCCTCGATCCTCAAGGTGTAGGATCCTTCAAAGGCTAGATGTGGTGCATAAACCTACTGTTCGACCACCCCTAACCAGTTCTCACAAGCAGAAATAGTTGCAGTGGGCCCAGACATACCTGAAGACTAATTTTCAAACAGTCTTTTTTACTGCTGAGTGTCGAGCAACCCTGGATGGTCCAGATGGATGGAGTGGTGGATGGTTGGTGGATGGCCACCGAGTCCCAACAAGGCCGTGACGTCAGCAAGGAGGTGGAGGAGTCATGTTTTGGGCCGGAATCATGGGGAGACCTCTGGTATGCCCCTTTAGGGTTCCTGAAGGTGTGAAAATGACCTCTGCAAAGTATATAGAGTTTCTGACTGACAACTTTCTTCCATGGTACAAAAAGCAGAAATGTGCTTTCAGGAGCAAAATCATCTTCATGCATGACAATGCCCCATCTCATGCTGCAAAGAATACCTCTGTGTCATTGGCTGCTATGGGCATAAAAGGAGATAAACTCATGGTGTGGCCACCACCTTCACCTGACCTCAACCCTATAGAGAACCTTTGGAGTATCATGAAGCAAAAGATCTATGAGGGTGGGATGCAGTTCACATCAAAACAGCAGCAGCTTTGGGAGGCTATTCTGACATCATGGAAAGAAATTCAAGCAGAAACTCTCCAAAAACTCACAAGTTCAATGGATGCAAGAATCGTGAAGGTGATCTCAAAGAAGGGCTCCTATGTTAACATGTAACTTGGCCTGTTAGTATGTTTTGGATTTAAATAGCTTTTTATTTCAGTGAATGTGACCTCCTAATGCTGCAAAATCCACAAATGAGCATTTTCAGTTCTTTAAAACATAGAAAATGTTTAGAAACTCTACTGTGCCTAATAATTTGGAACAGTGCATTTTGAGGTTTATTTGTTTAAAAAAAATTGAAGATTATACTGTTATCATTGGGAGGATTCTTCAATAAAATTAGATGTATACTCTAACGGGTGATGAGTTTTATTAGACTGACTGTCATTTGCGAATTTTCTGTGTTAAGGTAGTGGTGAGCAGTGCCCGGGACATGGTGAGCCTTCCCGCCGGACCCCAACTGATGTGCACTTTATTATGGGACACAAGACTGTAACAACACCCCGAGGTGGAATGTGCTGATCCCGAATTTAATAGATAGACCCCACTTAGCGAAAGAAATGAAACTAAAAGCTATTTGTTTTGTAAGTTTTGTATTTGTAAGCTAATATTTGTAAGAAGCCTGAAATCCTTGAGGATGTGTCCACAATGGTGGTATTGTAAGCCATAGCCCCAGCTTGCGCTGGTCAGTGAGCTGTGAGTTCCCAAGGATGTGTAAAAAGGGGGGTGCGGTGGGCACTTGGTGTGCCCTGTCAGTAGGTATGGTGGGTAGAGAGGAGCATATGTTGTGCTCTCTGGTACCCGGTTCAGTGGGTGCAGAGTGGGACATGGGTGCTCTCCTCTCTGCTGGCTGGCCATCCATGTGGTCCCACTCCTCCCACTGCCGTTGCCTGAGCTCCGCACCCGAATGATTAGAATGTTCCGAGCTCTATTTATGTGCTCACATTGTCAGAGACTTTTACCTTATGGAGAGGAAAAAACCCCTGAAATTGAAATTGACCTGGTGATAAAGTGAACCCGCCCCTGCTGCCAGAATGGTCCGCGCCTGCTGAATATTTCTGGTAAAATGGTTAAAAAGCGGTTGTGTGTTGCTTTTTGCCACCAGCTGATTTGCATATATTGGTAAGCGAGAGCTCTGATTGGCTGGCTGGAGAATGCACACGTGAGCTAGAGAAAGTGTACTGTAGACAGGCAGAGAGCTGATGTGAGGGTATCCGGCTCGTACTGTAGGGGTCGCTACAACAAATAGTCATCAGGAGAGATGAGGAGCGATAGAAGCCGTCTGGGTACAGGAATTGTCCCTCGTCGGGGAATATGTTATTTAGTCTCTGGAAAGGTCTTGGATTGAGCATCCCAGCCTGTGATAGATGACTGGAATCAGGTTCTCTGCCCCTACATCATGCTGCTCTCATATGAGGCAGCAAACACCTAGTGACAGATTCCCTATGAGGAGCGATTGATGCATGAAATCATGCCTGTACCTAGTTCCATCTGTAAACCTAGAGAGAAAAGTGAGTATAGGAGCCAAAGCAAGAATTTTTGTAAAAGAAAGTTTTTTATTTCAGCAAGTTAAAAGGATTAAAAAAAACCACAAAGAGATCACTCACAATAGACCCCATAGGTAGTCAAGAAGCACAAAAAAAATACACTAGTATCATCAGAGAGTTGTATATATCATACAGTCACTGTATGCACACTGGTAATGAAGCCACTGTTTAAGAGGAATGAAAAGAACATACCTGTCTGCACGAACACATGCTAGAAAAAGAAACAATGTGCAGAAAAACAACTGCAAAAAAAACCGCACAACACCAATTAGCCAGAGATTACCAGAAACATCTGGAAAAAAGGAATGGAAAGACGTTATCAGATATTCGCATGAACCAAAAAAAAAGATAATGTCAAGATAAAGAAATACACCGTGTTCCAAATCATTTTGCAAATTGGATTCAAGTGTCATAGCGATTAATTTGTATTTTTTTTCAATGAAACTCATTGATGGTATTGTGTCTCAGGGTTCTTTGGATCACTGAACTCAATCTCAGATACCTGTGATAATTAGTTTGCCAGGTGAGCCCGATAAAAGGAAAACTGGATGCTCCACAATATTAAGCAGGCCACAGTTTTCAAGTAACATGGGAAAGAAAAAGGATCTCTCTGCTGTCGAAAAGCAGCAAATAATGCAATGCCTTGGACAGGGGATGAAAACATTAGATATTTCACGAAAACGTAAGCGTGATCATCGTACTGTGAAGAGATTTGTGGCTGATTCAGAGCACATACGTGTTGGTGCTGATAGAGGCAGAACGAGGAAGGTTTCTGCCAGGCAAGTTCATCGGATTAAGAGAGCGGCTGCTAAAAAGCCGCTACAAACCAGCAAACAGATATTTGAAGCTGCTGGTGCCTCTGGAGTCCCTCGATCCTCAAGGTGTAGGATCCTTCAAAGGCTAGATGTGGTGCATAAACCTACTATTCGACCACCCCTAACCAGTTCTCACAAGCAGAAATAGTTGCAGTGGGCCCAGACATACCTGAAGACTAATTTTCAAACAGTCTTTTTTACTGCTGAGTGTCGAGCAACCCTGGATGGTCCAGATGGATGGAGTGGTGGATGGTTGGTGGATGGCCACCGAGTCCCAACAAGGCCGTGACGTCAGCAAGGAGGTGGAGGAGTCATGTTTTGGGCCGGAATCATGGGGAGACCTCTGGTATGCCCCTTTAGGGTTCCTGAAGGTGTGAAAATGACCTCTGCAAAGTATATAGAGTTTCTGACTGACAACTTTCTTCCATGGTACAAAAAGCAGAAATGTGCTTTCAGGAGCAAAATCATCTTCATGCATGACAATGCCCCATCTCATGCTGCAAAGAATACCTCTGTGTCATTGGCTGCTATGGGCATAAAAGGAGATAAACTCATGGTGTGGCCACCACCTTCACCTGACCTCAACCCTATAGAGAACCTTTGGAGTATCATGAAGCAAAAGATCTATGAGGCTGGGATGCAGTTCACATCAAAACAGCAGCTTTGGGAGGCTATTCTGACATCATGGAAAGAAATTCAAGCAGAAACTCTCCAAAAACTCACAAGTTCAATGGATGCAAGAATCGTGAAGGTGATCTCAAAGAAGGGCTCCTATGTTAACATGTAACTTGGCCTGTTAGTATGTTTTGGATTTAAATAGCTTTTTATTTCAGTGAATGTGACCTCCTAATGCTGCAAAATCCACAAATGAGCATTTTCAGTTCTTTAAAACATAGAAAATGTTTAGAAACTCTACTGTGCCTAATAATTTGGAACAGTGCATTTTGAGGTTTGTTTGTTTAAAAAAAATTGAAGATTATACTGTTATCATTGGGAGGATTCTTCAATAAAATTAGATGTATACTCTAACGGGTGATGAGTTTTATTAGACTGACTGTCATTTGCGAATTTTCTGTGTTAAGGTAGTGGTGAGCAGTGCCCGGGACATGGTGAGCCTTCCCGCCGGACCCCAACTGATGTGCACTTTATTATGGGACACAAGACTGTAACAACACCCCGAGGTGGAATGTGCTGATCCCGAATTTAATAGATAGACCCCACTTAGCGAAAGAAATCAAACTAAAAGCTATTTGTTTTGTAAGTTTTGTATTTGTAAGCTAATATTTGTAAGAAGCCTGAAATCCTTGAGGATGTGTCCACAATGGTGGTATTGTAAGCCATAGCCCCAGCTTGCGCTGGTCAGTGAGCTGTGAGTTCCCAAGGATGTGTAAAAAGGGGGGTGCGGTGGGCACTTGGTGTGCCCTGTCAGTAGGTATGGTGGGTAGAGAGGAGCATATGTTGTGCTCTCTGGTACCCGGTTCAGTGGGTGCAGAGTGGGACATGGGTGCTCTCCTCTCTGCTGGCTGGCCATCCATGTGGTCCCACTCCTCCCACTGCCGTTGCCTGAGCTCCGCACCCGAATGATTAGAATGTTCCGAGCTCTATTTATGTGCTCACATTGTCAGAGACTTTTACCTTATGGAGAGGAAAAAACCCCTGAAATTGAAATTGACCTGGTGATAAAGTGAACCCGCCCCTGCTGCCAGAATGGTCCGCCCCTGCTGAATATTTCTGGTAAAATGGTTAAAAAGCGGTTGTGTGTTGCTTTTTGCCACCAGCTGATTTGCATATATTGGTAAGCGAGAGCTCTGATTGGCTGGCTGGAGAATGCACACGTGAGCTAGAGAAAGTGTACTGTAGACAGGCAGAGAGCTGATGTGAGGGTATCCGGCTCGTACTGTAGGGGTCGCTACAACAAATAGTCATCAGGAGAGATGAGGAGCGATAGAAGCCGTCTGGGTACAGGAATTGTCCCTCGTCGGGGAATATGTTATTTAGTCTCTGGAAAGGTCTTGGATTGAGCATCCCAGCCTGTGATAGATGACTGGAATCAGGTTCTCTGCCCCTACATCATGCTGCTCTCATATGAGGCAGCAAACACCTAGTGACAGATTCCCTATGAGGAGCGATTGATGCATGAAATCATGCCTGTACCTAGTTCCATCTGTAAACCTAGAGAGAAAAGTGAGTATAGGAGCCAAAGCAAGAATTTTTGTAAAAGAAAGTTTTTTATTTCAGCAAGTTAAAAGGATTAAAAAAAACCACAAAGAGATCACTCACAATAGACCCCATAGGTAGTCAAGAAGCACAAAAAAAATACACTAGTATCATCAGAGAGTTGTATATATCATACAGACACTGTATGCACACTGGTAATGAAGCCACTGTTTAAGAGGAATGAAAAGAACATACCTGTCTGCACGAACACATGCTAGAAAAAGAAACAATGTGCAGAAAAACAACCGCAAAAAAAACCGCACAACACCAATTAGCCAGAGATTACCAGAAACATCTGGAAAAAAGGAATGGAAAGACGTTATCAGATATTCGCATGAACCAAAAAAAAAGATAATGTCAAGATAAAGAAATACACCGTGTTCCAAATCATTTTGCAAATTGGATTCAAGTGTCATAGCGATTAATTTGTATTTTTTTTCAATGAAACTCATTGATGGTATTGTGTCTCAGGGTTCTTTGGATCACTGAACTCAATCTCAGATACCTGTGATAATTAGTTTGCCAGGTGAGCCCGATAAAAGGAAAACTGGATGCTCCACAATATTAAGCAGGCCACAGTTTTCAAGTAACATGGGAAAGAAAAAGGATCTCTCTGCTGTCGAAAAGCAGCAAATAATGCAATGCCTTGGACAGGGGATGAAAACATTAGATATTTCACGAAAACGTAAGCGTGATCATCGTACTGTGAAGAGATTTGTGGCTGATTCAGAGCACATACGTGTTGGTGCTGATAGAGGCAGAACGAGGAAGGTTTCTGCCAGGCAAGTTCATCGGATTAAGAGAGCGGCTGCTAAAAAGCCGCTACAAACCAGCAAACAGATATTTGAAGCTGCTGGTGCCTCTGGAGTCCCTCGATCCTCAAGGTGTAGGATCCTTCAAAGGCTAGATGTGGTGCATAAACCTACCATTCGACCACCCCTAACCAGTTCTCACAAGCAGAAATAGTTGCAGTGGGCCCAGACATACCTGAAGACTAATTTTCAAACAGTCTTTTTTACTGCTGAGTGTCGAGCAACCCTGGATGGTCCAGATGGATGGAGTGGTGGATGGTTGGTGGATGGCCACCGTGTCCCAACAAGGCTGTGACGTCAGCAAGGAGGTGGAGGAGTCATGTTTTGGGCCGGAATCATGGGGAGACCTCTGGTATGCCCCTTTAGGGTTCCTGAAGGTGTGAAAATGACCTCTGCAAAGTACATAGAGCTTCTGACTGACAACTTTCTTCCATGGTACAAAAAGCAGAAATGTGCTTTCAGGAGCAAAATCATCTTCATGCATGACAATGCCCCATCTCATGCTGCAAAGAATACCTCTGTGTCATTGGCTGCTATGGGCATAAAAGGAGATAAACTCATGGTGTGGCCACCACCTTCACCTGACCTCAACCCTATAGAGAACCTTTGGAGTATCATGAAGCAAAAGATCTATGAGGGTGGGATGCAGTTCACATCAAGACAGCAGCTTTGGGAGGCTATTCTGACATCATGGAAAGAAATTCAAGCACAAACTCTCCAAAAACTCACAAGTTCAATGGATGCAAGAATCGTGAAGGTGATCTCAAAGAAGGGCTCCTATGTTAACATGTAACTTGGCCTGTTAGTATGTTTTGGATTTAAATAGCTTTTTATTTCAGTGAATGTGACCTCCTAATGCTGCAAAATCCACAAATGAGCATTTTCAGTTCTTTAAAACATAGAAAATGTTTAGAAACTCTACTGTGCCTAATAATTTGGAACAGTGCATTTTGAGGTTTGTTTAAAAAAAATTGAAGATTATACTGTTATCATTGGGAGGATTCTTCAATAAAATTAGATGTATACTCTAACGGGTGATGAGTTTTATTAGACTGACTGTCATTTGCGAATTTTCTGTGTTAAGGTAGTGGTGAGCAGTGCCCGGGACATGGTGAGCCTTCCCGCCGGACCCCAACTGATGTGCACTTTATTATGGGACACAAGACTGTAACAACACCCCGAGGTGGAATGTGCTGATCCCGAATTTAATAGATAGACCCCACTTAGCGAAAGAAATCAAACTAAAAGCTATTTGTTTTGTAAGTTTTGTATTTGTAAGCTAATATTTGTAAGAAGCCTGAAATCCTTGAGGATGTGTCCACAATGGTGGTATTGTAAGCCATAGCCCCAGCTTGCGCTGGTCAGTGAGCTGTGAGTTCCCAAGGATGTGTAAAAAGGGGGGTGCGGTGGGCACTTGGTGTGCCCTGTCAGTAGGTATGGTGGGTAGAGAGGAGCATATGTTGTGCTCTCTGGTACCCGGTTCAGTGGGTGCAGAGTGGGACATGGGTGCTCTCCTCTCTGCTGGCTGGCCATCCATGTGGTCCCACTCCTCCCACTGCCGTTGCCTGAGCTCCGCACCCAAATGATTAGAATGTTCCGAGCTCTATTTATGTGCTCACATTGTCAGAGACTTTTACCTTATGGAGAGGAAAAAACCCCTGAAATTGAAATTGACCTGGTGATAAAGTGAACCCGCCCCTGCTGCCAGAATGGTCCGCCCCTGCTGAATATTTCTGGTAAAATGGTTAAAAAGCGGTTGTGTGTTGCTTTTTGCCACCAGCTGATTTGCATATATTGGTAAGCGAGAGCTCTGATTGGCTGGCTGGAGAATGCACACGTGAGCTAGAGAAAGTGTACTGTAGACAGGCAGAGAGCTGATGTGAGGGTATCCGGCTCGTACTGTAGGGGTCGCTACAACAAATAGTCATCAGGAGAGATGAGGAGCGATAGAAGCCGTCTGGGTACAGGAATTGTCCCTCGTGGGGGAATATGTTATTTAGTCTCTGGAAAGGTCTTGGATTGAGCATCCCAGCCTGTGATAGATGACTGGAATCAGGTTCTCTGCCCCTACATCATGCTGCTCTCATATGAGGCAGCAAAAACCTAGTGACAGATTCCCTATGAGGAGCGATTGATGCATGAAATCATGCCTGTACCTAGTTCCATCTGTAAACCTAGAGAGAAAAGTGAGTATAGGAGCCAAAGCAAGAATTTTTGTAAAAGAAAGTTTTTTATTTCAGCAAGTTAAAAGGATTAAAAAAAACCACAAAGAGATCACTCACAATAGACCCCATAGGTAGTCAAGAAGCACAAAAAAAATACACTAGTATCATCAGAGAGTTGTATATATCATACAGTCACTGTATGCACACTGGTAATGAAGCCACTGTTTAAGAGGAATGAAAAGAACATACCTGTCTGCACGAACACATGCTAGAAAAAGAAACAATGTGCAGAAAAACAACCGCAAAAAAAACGGCACAACACCAATTAGCCAGAGATTACCAGAAACATCTGGAAAAAAGGAATGGAAAGACGTTATCAGATATTCGCATGAACCAAAAAAAAAGATAATGTCAAGATAAAGAAATACACCGTGTTCCAAATCATTTTGCAAATTGGATTCAAGTGTCATAGCGATTAATTTGTATTTTTTTTCAATGAAACTCATTGATGGTATTGTGTCTCAGGGTTCTTTGGATCACTGAACTCAATCTCAGATACCTGTGATAATTAGTTTGCCAGGTGAGCCCGATAAAAGGAAAACTGGATGCTCCACAATATTAAGCAGGCCACAGTTTTCAAGTAACATGGGAAAGAAAAAGGATCTCTCTGCTGTCGAAAAGCAGCAAATAATGCAATGCCTTGGACAGGGGATGAAAACATTAGATATTTCACGAAAACGTAAGCGTGATCATCGTACTGTGAAGAGATTTGTGGCTGATTCAGAGCACATACGTGTTGGTGCTGATAGAGGCAGAACGAGGAAGGTTTCTGCCAGGCAAGTTCATCGGATTAAGAGAGCGGCTGCTAAAAAGCCGCTACAAACCAGCAAACAGATATTTGAAGCTGCTGGTGCCTCTGGAGTCCCTCGATCCTCAAGGTGTAGGATCCTTCAAAGGCTAGATGTGGTGCATAAACCTACCATTCGACCACCCCTAACCAGTTCTCACAAGCAGAAATAGTTGCAGTGGGCCCAGACATACCTGAAGACTAATTTTCAAACAGTCTTTTTTACTGCTGAGTGTCGAGCAACCCTGGATGGTCCAGATGGATGGAGTGGTGGATGGTTGGTGGATGGCCACCGTGTCCCAACAAGGCTGTGACGTCAGCAAGGAGGTGGAGGAGTCATGTTTTGGGCCGGAATCATGGGGAGACCTCTGGTATGCCCCTTTAGGGTTCCTGAAGGTGTGAAAATGACCTCTGCAAAGTACATAGAGCTTCTGACTGACAACTTTCTTCCATGGTACAAAAAGCAGAAATGTGCTTTCAGGAGCAAAATCATCTTCATGCATGACAATGCCCCATCTCATGCTGCAAAGAATACCTCTGTGTCATTGGCTGCTATGGGCATAAAAGGAGATAAACTCATGGTGTGGCCACCACCTTCACCTGACCTCAACCCTATAGAGAACCTTTGGAGTATCATGAAGCAAAAGATCTATGAGGGTGGGATGCAGTTCACATCAAGACAGCAGCTTTGGGAGGCTATTCTGACATCATGGAAAGAAATTCAAGCAGAAACTCTCCAAAAACTCACAAGTTCAATGGATGCAAGAATCGTGAAGGTGATCTCAAAGAAGGGCTCCTATGTTAACATGTAACTTGGCCTGTTAGTATGTTTTGGATTTAAATAGCTTTTTATTTCAGTGAATGTGACCTCCTAATGCTGCAAAATCCACAAATGAGCATTTTCAGTTCTTTAAAACATAGAAAATGTTTAGAAACTCTACTGTGCCTAATAATTTGGAACAGTGCATTTTGAGGTTTGTTTAAAAAAAATTGAAGATTATACTGTTATCATTGGGAGGATTCTTCAATAAAATTAGATGTATACTCTAACGGGTGATGAGTTTTATTAGACTGACTGTCATTTGCGAATTTTCTGTGTTAAGGTAGTGGTGAGCAGTGCCCGGGACATGGTGAGCCTTCCCGCCGGACCCCAACTGATGTGCACTTTATTATGGGACACAAGACTGTAACAACACCCCGAGGTGGAATGTGCTGATCCCGAATTTAATAGATAGACCCCACTTAGCGAAAGAAATCAAACTAAAAGCTATTTGTTTTGTAAGTTTTGTATTTGTAAGCTAATATTTGTAAGAAGCCTGAAATCCTTGAGGATGTGTCCACAATGGTGGTATTGTAAGCCATAGCCCCAGCTTGCGCTGGTCAGTGAGCTGTGAGTTCCCAAGGATGTGTAAAAAGGGGGGTGCGGTGGGCACTTGGTGTGCCCTGTCAGTAGGTATGGTGGGTAGAGAGGAGCATATGTTGTGCTCTCTGGTACCCGGTTCAGTGGGTGCAGAGTGGGACATGGGTGCTCTCCTCTCTGCTGGCTGGCCATCCATGTGGTCCCACTCCTCCCACTGCCGTTGCCTGAGCTCCGCACCCAAATGATTAGAATGTTCCGAGCTCTATTTATGTGCTCACATTGTCAGAGACTTTTACCTTATGGAGAGGAAAAAACCCCTGAAATTGAAATTGACCTGGTGATAAAGTGAACCCGCCCCTGCTGCCAGAATGGTCCGCCCCTGCTGAATATTTCTGGTAAAATGGTTAAAAAGCGGTTGTGTGTTGCTTTTTGCCACCAGCTGATTTGCATATATTGGTAAGCGAGAGCTCTGATTGGCTGGCTGGAGAATGCACACGTGAGCTAGAGAAAGTGTACTGTAGACAGGCAGAGAGCTGATGTGAGGGTATCCGGCTCGTACTGTAGGGGTCGCTACAACAAATAGTCATCAGGAGAGATGAGGAGCGATAGAAGCCGTCTGGGTACAGGAATTGTCCCTCGTGGGGGAATATGTTATTTAGTCTCTGGAAAGGTCTTGGATTGAGCATCCCAGCCTGTGATAGATGACTGGAATCAGGTTCTCTGCCCCTACATCATGCTGCTCTCATATGAGGCAGCAAAAACCTAGTGACAGATTCCCTATGAGGAGCGATTGATGCATGAAATCATGCCTGTACCTAGTTCCATCTGTAAACCTAGAGAGAACAGTGAGTATAGGAGCCAAAGCAAGAATTTTTGTAAAAGAAAGTTTTTTATTTCAGCAAGTTAAAAGGATTAAAAAAAACCACAAAGAGATCACTCACAATAGACCCCATAGGTAGTCAAGAAGCACAAAAAAATACACTAGTATCATCAGAGAGTTGTATATATTATACAGTCACTGTATGCACACTGGTAATGAAGCCACTGTTTAAGAGGAATGAAAAGAACATACCTGTCTGCACGAACACATGCTAGAAAAAGAAACAATGTGCAGAAAAACAACCGCAAAAAAAACCGCACAACACCAATTAGCCAGAGATTACCAGAAACATCTGGAAAAAAGGAATGGAAAGACGTTATCAGATATTCGCATGAACCAAAAAAAAAGATAATGTCAAGATAAAGAAATACACCGTGTTCCAAATCATTTTGCAAATTGGATTCAAGTGTCATAGCGATTAATTTGTATTTTTTTTCAATGAAACTCATTGATGGTATAGGCTGAACGGAGCCCACAGCGGAGCCATGGGCAAAGTGACTCATGACTGACTTTGAAGGGCAACGAGGGGTTAACTCTGGTTGCAGGGAAAGAAAGCGCGGGCTGTGGGGGGTCAGAAGTTTAGGGGGCTGGGTTTAAGTGCTAGGGGTGGTCAGTTGGGAATATAGAATCAGTAGAAGGGGTGGGTACTATCAGAACAGCATGTGAAGCCAGCAGAAAAGGTGCTGAGCCCCCTTCACCTCGTCTCCTGCTGTGACTGTAATCATGGTGATTTAAAACTTCTGGAGCAGCTGCAGGGGGCTGCCAGCAGCGTGGATGGAGCTGCATCAGAGCACAGGTGCTGGAGATATTGGGAGGTTCGGCTGTGGGGGATGCTGCAGAAGATCCACTTCCCCAGTGGGCACGCAGGGCGAGTGTGCCTGACAGTCTGCCACCAGGAGCAGCTCCTGAGGTCTCAGTGGTGCCGCAAGAGCCCCCTCCCCGGGGACCCTCCCTGTCCATCTCTCCATCCTGTGCTTCTAGATGGAACAGGGGAGGAATCTTACAAGGCAGCCGGGACCTGCGGAGGTGGGCGGGGCCTCGGTGTATCATGTGACCGAGGCTCTGCCTCAAGCCTCTAGTGATCAGGGCTTCAACAAGATGGCGGCGGTCCTTCCCAGTGATATACCTGTGGGGGGACTGCTTGTGGTGGCAGCAACTTGACATCCGGAGAAACACTCAGAGACAGAGGTCATCGGGGCAGAGGGCAGCGCAGAGGTCGTCATCGGGGACAGAGGTCAGCGCAGAGGTCGTCATCGGGGACAGAGGTCAGCGCGGAGGTCGTCATCGGGGACAGGGGTCAGCGCGGAGGTCGTCATCGGAGACAGGGGTCAGCGCGGAGGTCGTCATCGGAGACAGGGGTCAGCGCGGAGGTCGTCATCGGGGACAGAGGTCGGCGTGGAGGTAGTCATCGGGGACAGAGGTCGGCGCGGAGGTAGTCATCGGGGACAGAGGTCGGCGTGGAGGTCGTCATCGGGGACAGAGGTCAGCGCGGAGGTCGTCATCGGGGACAGAGGTCAGCGCGGAGGTCGTCATCGGGGACAGAGGTCAGCGCGGAGGTCGTCATCGGGGACAGAGGTCAGCGCAGAGGTCGACATCGGGGACAGAGGTCAGCGCGGAGGTCATCATCAGGCTGGCGGTCAGCATGGAGGTTGTTTTCAGTGAGGTGGTCAGCGCGGAGGTCATCATCTGGCTGGCGGGCAGCAGGGAGGTTGTTTTCAGTGAGGTGGTCAGCACGGAGGTCATCATATGGCTGGCGGTCAGCATGGAGGTTGTTTTCAGTGAGGGGGTCAGCGCGGAGGTCATCATCTGGCTGGAGGTCAGCGTGGAGGTCGTTTTCAGTGTGGGGGTCAGTGCGGAGGTCATCATCTGGCTGGAGGTCAATGTGGAGGTCATTTTCAGCTCGGTAATGGTTATTGGTAAGGAGGTCGGCGCAGGGATCGGCATCTGGAAGGAGGTCAGCATTGAGGAGGAGGCTGTCGTCATCACAGTGGAGGTCACCTTTATGTTGGAGGTCCGCAGCACGGAGGGGCTTGTCTTCGCGGATGAGGTCCGTGTCGAGGAAGAGGTCGTCATCTAGGAGGGGATGATCCACGTCCTGGGAGATCGTTCAACAGGTAGTCTGCTCCCTGGTGGTTCCGCTAGGTTTGAGCGCGGCGGCTTGCTGGGGTCTCCCTAAGCAAGCTGCTTAAGCGGCTTGAGTGCCTCAACATCCTGAGGAGAGTCATCGGCTGGAATCGGGTGTTCCGGCTGGTGGGTCCCATGCCCCCACGCAGCCTGGTGAGTTTAATTATATGTTCTGTGTGTTCATCTAGTGCGATTTTCCTGGGTAGGTGTTTTATTAGGCCCAGGGGGAATGGCGGCGGTCTTAGTTTTAGCATGTTGGGGGGCCTCTGTGGGGTCAGTTAGTAGGGTCTGCAGCATGTTAGGGTTTGGCAAGGAGTTGCCGGAACGCGTGGAGGAGGCAAAGGTCGGGTCAATGGGGTCCCCCGTTTCCGTTTTGGGGGTCGGGCATTGAGGCAGGTCGCCGGTTGGTCATCAAGTTAGGCCACATCTTGTGGTGGGGGTCGCGGTGTCAGGGCAGATAGAGAAGGGTGAGTGGTTAAACTTTCGATTTTGTTAACTGGCTTCAGGTGTTTGCCATTCTGCAAGCATCCAGGCACACACACACAAAAAAAAAAAAAAAAAAGGGGGGGGGGGGGCCTGAGAATTGTTCAGGGGTGTTCTGCTACAAGGAAGGTTCATTGGTTTTGTGGCGATCACACCCGGTGTTGGAATGATGGGCAGTTCAGGCAGTGGAAGGATGGGTGACACTGCATGAATCCTTGGGGGTCTTGTCGCGCGCGGGGATGGATCTGCGGCGGATCGGTGGTCACGGTGAAGTTGCGGACAATCAGTGCCAGATTTGTGGCTGTGTACAGATGGAGCGGTGTGTCCGGGGTTTCGCTGTGGCCGCGGATCTGCCGGGATTTGTCCTTGTGTGTGATGAGGCCTTACGGCTCGTTGAGATACCAGGGTTCAGGCTGCGGTGGGTTCCAGAATCATAATAATAATAATAAATGTATATAAAATCTAATAATAATTTTGGTGCGAGGTATCGTGCAGGTATTGGGCGGTTCAGTTTTATCTCTGCCATTTCTGGTTCTGGTGGTTTTTCTGTGTTAGGGGTAGTGCAGAAGAAGGAGCCGAATAAATTCCGGGTCACTTGTGAGTTATCGTTTCTGACATGCCATTCGTTGCCAGGGCGTCCTGACAGCATGCATTTTGTTAGGTTGTTTTGGGGATGGTTCATATTTTGTGATCTGGTGTTTACTTATGGTTTGCCCTATTTTCTTGTGCCTATTGGAAGGGTTTGGTTCATTTCTAGAATGGGGGGTTGCAGTATGGCTGGGTTGCTGATGATGTCTTACCTCAAAAAAAAAAAAAAAAAATAAATAAATAAATAAGACAACAACTTTCTGTACATGGGGCGGTCAGCTCCCCATTTTTTGCCATCTTTGCTAAGGGCTAGGGCATGGATAGTTCAGCTGTTTGCCAGGAGAGGAAGTAGGGCCCTGGCAATTGTCTGAACATCTTGGGAATCTCCATTGATTCTAGGAGGATGGAGAGCAGGGGGGGATTGAGTACAGGTTACGGGACAAGGAAGTGTGTCTTTCCTCACTGAAGTGCGCAAAGCGGGTTATATATTTTAAAAAAAAAAAATAAATAAATAAATAAGAAAAATCAAATGCAGTGGCAGACCTTTGGATGTTGCTGGGCATGCTTTAATTTGCTTTTGCATGTGCCCATAGCCGGAATTTTTTCGGGTAGTGAGAAGGTGGCTATGGCGGGGGCAAGGCCCCCACGCTTTGTATACGGTTGCCGGAGGAATTCTTCAACGACCTGGCAGTGGGGGCCAGGATATATTTTCCTGGGTAGTTATAATGGATGGTCGTTAGGGTTTTGAAGCTTGTGGTCTATTTTGATTGTGAACTTTTACTGTAGCGGCAGGTTGGGTTAGTTGACAGAGCTTTCAGCAGGGCAAATGGGGGATGGACATAGAGCCACAATCTTGGGTGGAGGCAGTCTTTTACCAAAAATCGGATTTTGTTCGACTTTTTCTTGGTAGTGGCTAGTTCCAATTGGGGGGTCTACTTCAGCAATAAAAACATCAGTTTTCGTTGCGTCAACAGCTGTTTTGGCAACTAATTTTTGGTGTTTCTCCTCCGTTAATAGGGCTATGGAGGCATTTTGGGTTACGGCGCCTTTTTTGCTTTAGTACAAAGAAGTACAAAGATAGTGGCAGCGCAGGCACCAGGTGTTTGGAAATTAGCGTTAATGCTCTTTTTCAATGATAGTGGGATAGCTTTTGGTGCCTGGCACTAGAGGCAGAGTCCACCAGCTGCAAGTGGCCGGAGGAGCTTTGTGAGGTGGTATTTGGGCACTAGGCTTATTATGCATTACAGTATCCTTTGCTGGGGGTACTAGGTTAGCATATGAGGCGGATTGGTGAGGCAACGGGGGATCGGAGTCAGGAATTCGGCACGGGGGAGTCTGAGGAGGATTTGGTAGGGGCACTGCTGTGTTGGTTACGTAGGGTGTCGGCTGAAGGAAGGTCTGAGGTTAATAATTTATGGCTCAGGACCAATACTGGTTGTAAGTTTCAATGTCTGGTTGATGTCATTAAACTGTTTAGTGCAATTTTTGAGGGATTTGCGGGATGAGTCCTTTAACTGGTGGAGGAAGGTTGAACTAGATGGACCTAGGTCTTTTTTCAACCTAAGTAACTATGTAACTATGTAACTGGACTGGTTAATTGCTTGGAACAGTGGGCACTGCCAAGACCAGTAAGTAATTCCCCCATTTGAGGTGAAGTGGTTTTCGGCTAGTTGTTCTTAGTTGCTCTTTGGGGAATTAGGGGAATTGGTGGCTCCATCGTCAAGTGGAGGTGGCATGTTGAGTCAGGTTGTTGTGGGATTAACCTACCCCATGGAATGTTTGGTTGGAATGGTCAAACTGAATACATCTTAAATAAATATTAAAAAATGGGGGGGTCAGGTTGTGAGCAGTAAAGAGGTTGATAAGGCGGTCGGTAGAGTGTTGCAGGGGGTATTTATTTTTGTTGGGGGGGTGATCGTTCAGACCCATTGGTGGCCTTGGGCCTCAACCAAGGTGGAAAAGTGGGGGACTTCCTGCAAAAGTATAATTTAAAAAAAAAAAAAAAAAAAAGGAAAAATGTTCCCCCCCCCGTTTTTTCTACGTTCTACTAGGCGGTGCACCACTGGTTGGATAATTGGTTCACTGCCCTGAATTCGGGGGGGGCTGATGGCAGATGAGGGGAGGGATGAGTGCCAGCTGGGTTGGTTGAGAGATCACGTTCTAGTGCTTTGGATCTGGTTCCAGGTATGAGTGGTCTACGGTAACACTGGATTTTCACCATTTTAAGGTTGGATCCTGCCCCTGATGTGCTGGTGTTGCACACGGGTGAAAATGATGTGGGGATATCCCCCTATGGGGGATTAACTTGGAGTTATTTGCCAAGGTTTACTGCAGCTATGCTCCGCCTCCCCGAGAGGTGAAGATGATGCGGTCGGATATTGTGCCTACAAAACCTTACTGGTGGTTCGGTCGATAGAGGGGATCGACAGGACTGAAATTAAGGTGGATAGGGAAGTGGGGAGTTTCTTGGCTTGGAACGGACAGGTTGGCGCGGTGGATGCACCTGTGGTTAGCAGGTGTTCAGGAAGGTGGAGCGAGTGCTTTGTTGGTGGGGTGACTCGCATTATGAGGTCTCAGGTAATGCTCGTGGTGGCGGTAGTGAGGTGGGGTTCTTGGAGTTGGTGGTAAAATGGTGGTGGGGGGTTGTACATCAGGTGGATGGTAACCCCCCTTCTTTTATTTGGAATGGTAATTACCTGGCAGACTTTGGGGCTCTCCAGGGTGGGGTCCCCTGGGAGTCGGTGTTAGGGAAATGGTTTTCCGGTCATGGTGTCCCCGAGCTTGTGGTCGTTTGCGGCTGGGGACAACTCCGGATGGTTTATCAATTTTATGGGAACGTCCGCCAGGTTTTGGAGCTCCAAGAACCCTCCTCGCTTTAGAGAAAGATATTTATTTAATGTCATGTTTGTATAATAAAGGCCGATTTGGCCAAATTATCCAAGCGGGTGTCATGTCATCATTAAAAGGGGAATCTGTGGGATGAAGGGATTAGTGCATAGCGAGAAGGAAGCATCTACAATAGTACAGTCAAGGCTGAACGGAGCCCACAGCGGAGCCATGGGCAAAGTGACTCATGACTGACTTTGAAGGGCAACGAGGGGTTAACTCTGGTTGCAGGGAAAGAAAGCGCGGGCTGTGGGGGGTCAGAAGTTTAGGGGGCTGGGTTTAAGTGCTAGGGGTGGTCAGTTGGGAATATAGAATCAGTAGAAGGGGTGGGTACTATCAGAACAGCATGTGAAGCCAGCAGAAAAGGTCCCGCCCTCCCGCCCTGTGTTATGCTGGGTGTGTGGGTTTTCATCAGGAGAAAGTTTTGTATATTTTAGTAATGTGTCGGCGTCATTTCGGCCAGGTATTTTATTTATTTTCTGTCATGTTGCGGTAGTGAGGTGGGGTTCTTGGAGTTGGTGGTAAAATGGTGGTGGGGGGTTGTACATCAGGTGGATGGTAACCCCCCTTCTTTTATTTGGAATGGTAATTACCTGGCAGACTTTGGGGCTCTCCAGGGTGGGGTCCCCTGGGAGTCGGTGTTAGGGAAATGGTTTTCCGGTCATGGTGTCCCCGAGCTTGTGGTCGTTTGCGGCTGGGGACAACTCCGGATGGTTTATCAATTTTATGGGAACGTCCGCCAGGTTTTGGAGCTCCAAGAACCCTCCTCGCTTTAGAGAAAGATATTTATTTAATGTCATGTTTGTATAATAAAGGCCGATTTGGCCAAATTATCCAAGCGGGTGTCATGTCATCATTAAAAGGGGAATCTGTGGGATGAAGGGATTAGTGCATAGCGAGAAGGAAGCATCTACAATAGTACAGTCATGTGTCTCAGGGTTCTTTGGATCACTGAACTCAATCTCAGATACCTGTGATAATTAGTTTGCCAGGTGAGCCCGATAAAAGGAAAACTGGATGCTCCACAATATTAAGCAGGCCACAGTTTTCAAGTAACATGGGAAAGAAAAAGGATCTCTCTGCTGTCGAAAAGCAGCAAATAATGCAATGCCTTGGACAGGGGATGAAAACATTAGATATTTCACGAAAACGTAAGCGTGATCATCGTACTGTGAAGAGATTTGTGGCTGATTCAGAGCACATACGTGTTGGTGCTGATAGAGGCAGAACGAGGAAGGTTTCTGCCAGGCAAGTTCATCGGATTAAGAGAGCGGCTGCTAAAAAGCCGCTACAAACCAGCAAACAGATATTTGAAGCTGCTGGTGCCTCTGGAGTCCCTCGATCCTCAAGGTGTAGGATCCTTCAAAGGCTAGATGTGGTGCATAAACCTACCATTCGACCACCCCTAACCAGTTCTCACAAGCAGAAATAGTTGCAGTGGGCCCAGACATACCTGAAGACTAATTTTCAAACAGTCTTTTTTACTGCTGAGTGTCGAGCAACCCTGGATGGTCCAGATGGATGGAGTGGTGGATGGTTGGTGGATGGCCACCGTGTCCCAACAAGGCTGTGACGTCAGCAAGGAGGTGGAGGAGTCATGTTTTGGGCCGGAATCATGGGGAGACCTCTGGTATGCCCCTTTAGGGTTCCTGAAGGTGTGAAAATGACCTCTGCAAAGTACATAGAGCTTCTGACTGACAACTTTCTTCCATGGTACAAAAAGCAGAAATGTGCTTTCAGGAGCAAAATCATCTTCATGCATGACAATGCCCCATCTCATGCTGCAAAGAATACCTCTGTGTCATTGGCTGCTATGGGCATAAAAGGAGATAAACTCATGGTGTGGCCACCACCTTCACCTGACCTCAACCCTATAGAGAACCTTTGGAGTATCATGAAGCAAAAGATCTATGAGGGTGGGATGCAGTTCACATCAAGACAGCAGCTTTGGGAGGCTATTCTGACATCATGGAAAGAAATTCAAGCAGAAACTCTCCAAAAACTCACAAGTTCAATGGATGCAAGAATCGTGAAGGTGATCTCAAAGAAGGGCTCCTATGTTAACATGTAACTTGGCCTGTTAGTATGTTTTGGATTTAAATAGCTTTTTATTTCAGTGAATGTGACCTCCTAATGCTGCAAAATCCACAAATGAGCATTTTCAGTTCTTTAAAACATAGAAAATGTTTAGAAACTCTACTGTGCCTAATAATTTGGAACAGTGCATTTTGAGGTTTGTTTAAAAAAAATTGAAGATTATACTGTTATCATTGGGAGGATTCTTCAATAAAATTAGATGTATACTCTAACGGGTGATGAGTTTTATTAGACTGACTGTCATTTGCGAATTTTCTGTGTTAAGGTAGTGGTGAGCAGTGCCCGGGACATGGTGAGCCTTCCCGCCGGACCCCAACTGATGTGCACTTTATTATGGGACACAAGACTGTAACAACACCCCGAGGTGGAATGTGCTGATCCCGAATTTAATAGATAGACCCCACTTAGCGAAAGAAATCAAACTAAAAGCTATTTGTTTTGTAAGTTTTGTATTTGTAAGCTAATATTTGTAAGAAGCCTGAAATCCTTGAGGATGTGTCCACAATGGTGGTATTGTAAGCCATAGCCCCAGCTTGCGCTGGTCAGTGAGCTGTGAGTTCCCAAGGATGTGTAAAAAGGGGGGTGCGGTGGGCACTTGGTGTGCCCTGTCAGTAGGTATGGTGGGTAGAGAGGAGCATATGTTGTGCTCTCTGGTACCCGGTTCAGTGGGTGCAGAGAGGGACATGGGTGCTCTCCTCTCTGCTGGCTGGCCATCCATGTGGTCCCACTCCTCCCACTGCCGTTGCCTGAGCTCCGCACCCAAATGATTAGAATGTTCCGAGCTCTATTTATGTGCTCACATTGTCAGAGACTTTTACCTTATGGAGAGGAAAAAACCCCTGAAATTGAAATTGACCTGGTGATAAAGTGAACCCGCCCCTGCTGCCAGAATGGTCCGCCCCTGCTGAATATTTCTGGTAAAATGGTTAAAAAGCGGTTGTGTGTTGCTTTTTGCCACCAGCTGATTTGCATATATTGGTAAGCGAGAGCTCTGATTGGCTGGCTGGAGAATGCACACGTGAGCTAGAGAAACTGTACTGTAGACAGGCAGAGAGCTGATGTGAGGGTATCCGGCTCGTACTGTAGGGGTCGCTACAACAAATAGTCATCAGGAGAGATGAGGAGCGATAGAAGCCGTCTGGGTACAGGAATTGTCCCTCGTGGGGGAATATGTTATTTAGTCTCTGGAAAGGTCTTGGATTGAGCATCCCAGCCTGTGATAGATGACTGGAATCAGGTTCTCTGCCCCTACATCATGCTGCTCTCATATGAGGCAGCAAAAACCTAGTGACAGATTCCCTATGAGGAGCGATTGATGCATGAAATCATGCCTGTACCTAGTTCCATCTGTAAACCTAGAGAGAAAAGTGAGTATAGGAGCCAAAGCAAGAATTTTTGTAAAAGAAAGTTTTTTATTTCAGCAAGTTAAAAGGATTAAAAAAAACCACAAAGAGATCACTCACAATAGACCCCATAGGTAGTCAAGAAGCACAAAAAAATACACTAGTATCATCAGAGAGTTGTATATATTATACAGTCACTGTATGCACACTGGTAATGAAGCCACTGTTTAAGAGGAATGAAAAGAACATACCTGTCTGCACGAACACATGCTAGAAAAAGAAACAATGTGCAGAAAAACAACCGCAAAAAAAACCGCACAACACCAATTAGCCAGAGATTACCAGAAACATCTGGAAAAAAGGAATGGAAAGACGTTATCAGATATTCGCATGAACCAAAAACAAAGATAATGTCAAGATAAAGAAATACACCGTGTTCCAAATCATTTTGCAAATTGGATTCAAGTGTCATAGCGATTAATTTGTATTTTTTTTCAATGAAACTCATTGATGGTATTGTGTCTCAGGGTTCTTTGGATCACTGAACTCAATCTCAGATACCTGTGATAATTAGTTTGCCAGGTGAGCCCGATAAAAGGAAAACTGGATGCTCCACAATATTAAGCAGGCCACAGTTTTCAAGTAACATGGGAAAGAAAAAGGATCTCTCTGCTGTCGAAAAGCAGCAAATAATGCAATGCCTTGGACAGGGGATGAAAACATTAGATATTTCACGAAAACGTAAGCGTGATCATCGTACTGTGAAGAGATTTGTGGCTGATTCAGAGCACATACGTGTTGGTGCTGATAGAGGCAGAACGAGGAAGGTTTCTGCCAGGCAAGTTCATCGGATTAAGAGAGCGGCTGCTAAAAAGCCGCTACAAACCAGCAAACAGATATTTGAAGCTGCTGGTGCCTCTGGAGTCCCTCGATCCTCAAGGTGTAGGATCCTTCAAAGGCTAGATGTGGTGCATAAACCTACCATTCGACCACCCCTAACCAGTTCTCACAAGCAGAAATAGTTGCAGTGGGCCCAGACATACCTGAAGACTAATTTTCAAACAGTCTTTTTTACTGCTGAGTGTCGAGCAACCCTGGATGGTCCAGATGGATGGAGTGGTGGATGGTTGGTGGATGGCCACCGTGTCCCAACAAGGCTGTGACGTCAGCAAGGAGGTGGAGGAGTCATGTTTTGGGCCGGAATCATGGGGAGACCTCTGGTATGCCCCTTTAGGGTTCCTGAAGGTGTGAAAATGACCTCTGCAAAGTACATAGAGCTTCTGACTGACAACTTTCTTCCATGGTACAAAAAGCAGAAATGTGCTTTCAGGAGCAAAATCATCTTCATGCATGACAATGCCCCATCTCATGCTGCAAAGAATACCTCTGTGTCATTGGCTGCTATGGGCATAAAAGGAGATAAACTCATGGTGTGGCCACCACCTTCACCTGACCTCAACCCTATAGAGAACCTTTGGAGTATCATGAAGCAAAAGATCTATGAGGGTGGGATGCAGTTCACATCAAAACAGCAGCTTTGGGAGGCTATTCTGACATCATGGAAAGAAATTCAAGCAGAAACTCTCCAAAAACTCACAAGTTCAATGGATGCAAGAATCGTGAAGGTGATCTCAAAGAAGGGCTCCTATGTTAACATGTAACTTGGCCTGTTAGTATGTTTTGGATTTAAATAGCTTTTTATTTCAGTGAATGTGACCTCCTAATGCTGCAAAATCCACAAATGAGCATTTTCAGTTCTTTAAAACATAGAAAATGTTTAGAAACTCTACTGTGCCTAATAATTTGGAACAGTGCATTTTGAGGTTTGTTTAAAAAAAATTGAAGATTATACTGTTATCATTGGGAGGATTCTTCAATAAAATTAGATGTATACTCTAACGGGTGATGAGTTTTATTAGACTGACTGTCATTTGCGAATTTTCTGTGTTAAGGTAGTGGTGAGCAGTGCCCGGGACATGGTGAGCCTTCCCGCCGGACCCCAACTGATGTGCACTTTATTATGGGACACAAGACTGTAACAACACCCCGAGGTGGAATGTGCTGATCCCGAATTTAATAGATAGACCCCACTTAGCGAAAGAAATCAAACTAAAAGCTATTTGTTTTGTAAGTTTTGTATTTGTAAGCTAATATTTGTAAGAAGCCTGAAATCCTTGAGGATGTGTCCACAATGGTGGTATTGTAAGCCATAGCCCCAGCTTGCGCTGGTCAGTGAGCTGTGAGTTCCCAAGGATGTGTAAAAAGGGGGGTGCGGTGGGCACTTGGTGTGCCCTGTCAGTAGGTATGGTGGGTAGAGAGGAGCATATGTTGTGCTCTCTGGTACCCGGTTCAGTGGGTGCAGAGTGGGACATGGGTGCTCTCCTCTCTGCTGGCTGGCCATCCATGTGGTCCCACTCCTCCCACTGCCGTTGCCTGAGCTCCGCACCCAAATGATTAGAATGTTCCGAGCTCTATTTATGTGCTCACATTGTCAGAGACTTTTACCTTATGGAGAGGAAAAAACCCCTGAAATTGAAATTGACCTGGTGATAAAGTGAACCCGCCCCTGCTGCCAGAATGGTCCGCCCCTGCTGAATATTTCTGGTAAAATGGTTAAAAAGCGGTTGTGTGTTGCTTTTTGCCACCAGCTGATTTGCATATATTGGTAAGCGAGAGCTCTGATTGGCTGGCTGGAGAATGCACACGTGAGCTAGAGAAACTGTACTGTAGACAGGCAGAGAGCTGATGTGAGGGTATCCGGCTCGTACTGTAGGGGTCGCTACAACAAATAGTCATCAGGAGAGATGAGGAGCGATAGAAGCCGTCTGGGTACAGGAATTGTCCCTCGTGGGGGAATATGTTATTTAGTCTCTGGAAAGGTCTTGGATTGAGCATCCCAGCCTGTGATAGATGACTGGAATCAGGTTCTCTGCCCCTACATCATGCTGCTCTCATATGAGGCAGCAAAAACCTAGTGACAGATTCCCTATGAGGAGCGATTGATGCATGAAATCATGCCTGTACCTAGTTCCATCTGTAAACCTAGAGAGAAAAGTGAGTATAGGAGCCAAAGCAAGAATTTTTGTAAAAGAAAGTTTTTTATTTCAGCAAGTTAAAAGGATTAAAAAAAACCACAAAGAGATCACTCACAATAGACCCCATAGGTAGTCAAGAAGCACAAAAAAATACACTAGTATCATCAGAGAGTTGTATATATCATACAGTCACTGTATGCACACTGGTAATGAAGCCACTGTTTAAGAGGAATGAAAAGAACATACCTGTCTGCACGAACACATGCTAGAAAAAGAAACAATGTGCAGAAAAACAACCGCAAAAAAAACCGCACAACACCAATTAGCCAGAGATTACCAGAAACATCTGGAAAAAAGGAATGGAAAGACGTTATCAGATATTCACATGAACCAAAAACAAAGATAATGTCAAGATAAAGAAATACACCGTGTTCCAAATCATTTTGCAAATTGGATTCAAGTGTCATAGCGATTAATTTGTATTTTTTTTCAATGAAACTCATTGATGGTATTGTGTCTCAGGGTTCTTTGGATCACTGAACTCAATCTCAGATACCTGTGATAATTAGTTTGCCAGGTGAGCCCGATAAAAGGAAAACTGGAGGCTCCACAATATTAAGCAGGCCACAGTTTTCAAGTAACATGGGAAAGAAAAAGGATCTCTCTGCTGTCGAAAAGCAGCAAATAATGCAATGCCTTGGACAGGGGATGAAAACATTAGATATTTCACGAAAACGTAAGCGTGATCATCGTACTGTGAAGAGATTTGTGGCTGATTCAGAGCACATACGTGTTGGTGCTGATAGAGGCAGAACGAGGAAGGTTTCTGCCAGGCAAGTTCATCGGATTAAGAGAGCGGCTGCTAAAAAGCCGCTACAAACCAGCAAACAGATATTTGAAGCTGCTGGTGCCTCTGGAGTCCCTCGATCCTCAAGGTGTAGGATCCTTCAAAGGCTAGATGTGGTGCATAAACCTACCATTCGACCACCCCTAACCAGTTCTCACAAGCAGAAATAGTTGCAGTGGGCCCAGACATACCTGAAGACTAATTTTCAAACAGTCTTTTTTACTGCTGAGTGTCGAGCAACCCTGGATGGTCCAGATGGATGGAGTGGTGGATGGTTGGTGGATGGCCACCGTGTCCCAACAAGGCTGTGACGTCAGCAAGGAGGTGGAGGAGTCATGTTTTGGGCCGGAATCATGGGGAGACCTCTGGTATGCCCCTTTAGGGTTCCTGAAGGTGTGAAAATGACCTCTGCAAAGTACATAGAGCTTCTGACTGACAACTTTCTTCCATGGTACAAAAAGCAGAAATGTGCTTTCAGGAGCAAAATCATCTTCATGCATGACAATGCCCCATCTCATGCTGCAAAGAATACCTCTGTGTCATTGGCTGCTATGGGCATAAAAGGAGATAAACTCATGGTGTGGCCACCACCTTCACCTGACCTCAACCCTATAGAGAACCTTTGGAGTATCATGAAGCAAAAGATCTATGAGGGTGGGATGCAGTTCACATCAAGACAGCAGCTTTGGGAGGCTATTCTGACATCATGGAAAGAAATTCAAGCAGAAACTCTCCAAAAACTCACAAGTTCAATGGATGCAAGAATCGTGAAGGTGATCTCAAAGAAGGGCTCCTATGTTAACATGTAACTTGGCCTGTTAGTATGTTTTGGATTTAAATAGCTTTTTATTTCAGTGAATGTGACCTCCTAATGCTGCAAAATCCACAAATGAGCATTTTCAGTTCTTTAAAACATAGAAAATGTTTAGAAACTCTACTGTGCCTAATAATTTGGAACAGTGCATTTTGAGGTTTGTTTAAAAAAAATTGAAGATTATACTGTTATCATTGGGAGGATTCTTCAATAAAATTAGATGTATACTCTAACGGGTGATGAGTTTTATTAGACTGACTGTCATTTGCGAATTTTCTGTGTTAAGGTAGTGGTGAGCAGTGCCCGGGACATGGTGAGCCTTCCCGCCGGACCCCAACTGATGTGCACTTTATTATGGGACACAAGACTGTAACAACACCCCGAGGTGGAATGTGCTGATCCCGAATTTAATAGATAGACCCCACTTAGCGAAAGAAATCAAACTAAAAGCTATTTGTTTTGTAAGTTTTGTATTTGTAAGCTAATATTTGTAAGAAGCCTGAAATCCTTGAGGATGTGTCCACAATGGTGGTATTGTAAGCCATAGCCCCAGCTTGCGCTGGTCAGTGAGCTGTGAGTTCCCAAGGATGTGTAAAAAGGGGGGTGCGGTGGGCACTTGGTGTGCCCTGTCAGTAGGTATGGTGGGTAGAGAGGAGCATATGTTGTGCTCTCTGGTACCCGGTTCAGTGGGTGCAGAGTGGGACATGGGTGCTCTCCTCTCTGCTGGCTGGCCATCCATGTGGTCCCACTCCTCCCACTGCCGTTGCCTGAGCTCCGCACCCAAATGATTAGAATGTTCCGAGCTCTATTTATGTGCTCACATTGTCAGAGACTTTTACCTTATGGAGAGGAAAAAACCCCTGAAATTGAAATTGACCTGGTGATAAAGTGAACCCGCCCCTGCTGCCAGAATGGTCCGCCCCTGCTGAATATTTCTGGTAAAATGGTTAAAAAGCGGTTGTGTGTTGCTTTTTGCCACCAGCTGATTTGCATATATTGGTAAGCGAGAGCTCTGATTGGCTGGCTGGAGAATGCACACGTGAGCTAGAGAAAGTGTACTGTAGACAGGCAGAGAGCTGATGTGAGGGTATCCGGCTCGTACTGTAGGGGTCGCTACAACAAATAGTCATCAGGAGAGATGAGGAGCGATAGAAGCCGTCTGGGTACAGGAATTGTCCCTCGTGGGGGAATATGTTATTTAGTCTCTGGAAAGGTCTTGGATTGAGCATCCCAGCCTGTGATAGATGACTGGAATCAGGTTCTCTGCCCCTACATCATGCTGCTCTCATATGAGGCAGCAAAAACCTAGTGACAGATTCCCTATGAGGAGCGATTGATGCATGAAATCATGCCTGTACCTAGTTCCATCTGTAAACCTAGAGAGAAAAGTGAGTATAGGAGCCAAAGCAAGAATTTTTGTAAAAGAAAGTTTTTTATTTCAGCAAGTTAAAAGGATTAAAAAAAACCACAAAGAGATCACTCACAATAGACCCCATAGGTAGTCAAGAAGCACAAAAAAATACACTAGTATCATCAGAGAGTTGTATATATTATACAGTCACTGTATGCACACTGGTAATGAAGCCACTGTTTAAGAGGAATGAAAAGAACATACCTGTCTGCACGAACACATGCTAGAAAAAGAAACAATGTGCAGAAAAACAACCGCAAAAAAAACCGCACAACACCAATTAGCCAGAGATTACCAGAAACATCTGGAAAAAAGGAATGGAAAGACGTTATCAGATATTCGCATGAACCAAAAAAAAAGATAATGTCAAGATAAAGAAATACACCGTGTTCCAAATTATTATGCAAATTGGATTCAAGTGTCATAGCGATTAATTTGTATTTTTTTTCAATGAAACTCATTGATGGTATTGTGTCTCAGGGTTCTTTGGATCACTGAACTCAATCTCAGATACCTGTGATAATTAGTTTGCCAGGTGAGCCCGATAAAAGGAAAACTGGATGCTCCACAATATTAAGCAGGCCACAGTTTTCAAGTAACATGGGAAAGAAAAAGGATCTCTCTGCTGTCGAAAAGCAGCAAATAATGCAATGCCTTGGACAGGGGATGAAAACATTAGATATTTCACGAAAACGTAAGCGTGATCATCGTACTGTGAAGAGATTTGTGGCTGATTCAGAGCACATACGTGTTGGTGCTGATAGAGGCAGAACGAGGAAGGTTTCTGCCAGGCAAGTTCATCGGATTAAGAGAGCGGCTGCTAAAAAGCCGCTACAAACCAGCAAACAGATATTTGAAGCTGCTGGTGCCTCTGGAGTCCCTCGATCCTCAAGGTGTAGGATCCTTCAAAGGCTAGATGTGGTGCATAAACCTACCATTCGACCACCCCTAACCAGTTCTCACAAGCAGAAATAGTTGCAGTGGGCCCAGACATACCTGAAGACTAATTTTCAAACAGTCTTTTTTACTGCTGAGTGTCGAGCAACCCTGGATGGTCCAGATGGATGGAGTGGTGGATGGTTGGTGGATGGCCACCGTGTCCCAACAAGGCTGTGACGTCAGCAAGGAGGTGGAGGAGTCATGTTTTGGGCCGGAATCATGGGGAGACCTCTGGTATGCCCCTTTAGGGTTCCTGAAGGTGTGAAAATGACCTCTGCAAAGTACATAGAGCTTCTGACTGACAACTTTCTTCCATGGTACAAAAAGCAGAAATGTGCTTTCAGGAGCAAAATCATCTTCATGCATGACAATGCCCCATCTCATGCTGCAAAGAATACCTCTGTGTCATTGGCTGCTATGGGCATAAAAGGAGATAAACTCATGGTGTGGCCACCACCTTCACCTGACCTCAACCCTATAGAGAACCTTTGGAGTATCATGAAGCAAAAGATCTATGAGGGTGGGATGCAGTTCACATCAAGACAGCAGCTTTGGGAGGCTATTCTGACATCATGGAAAGAAATTCAAGCAGAAACTCTCCAAAAACTCACAAGTTCAATGGATGCAAGAATCGTGAAGGTGATCTCAAAGAAGGGCTCCTATGTTAACATGTAACTTGGCCTGTTAGTATGTTTTGGATTTAAATAGCTTTTTATTTCAGTGAATGTGACCTCCTAATGCTGCAAAATCCACAAATGAGCATTTTCAGTTCTTTAAAACATAGAAAATGTTTAGAAACTCTACTGTGCCTAATAATTTGGAACAGTGCATTTTGAGGTTTGTTTAAAAAAAATTGAAGATTATACTGTTATCATTGGGAGGATTCTTCAATAAAATTAGATGTATACTCTAACGGGTGATGAGTTTTATTAGACTGACTGTCATTTGCGAATTTTCTGTGTTAAGGTAGTGGTGAGCAGTGCCCGGGACATGGTGAGCCTTCCCGCCGGACCCCAACTGATGTGCACTTTATTATGGGACACAAGACTGTAACAACACCCCGAGGTGGAATGTGCTGATCCCGAATTTAATAGATAGACCCCACTTAGCGAAAGAAATCAAACTAAAAGCTATTTGTTTTGTAAGTTTTGTATTTGTAAGCTAATATTTGTAAGAAGCCTGAAATCCTTGAGGATGTGTCCACAATGGTGGTATTGTAAGCCATAGCCCCAGCTTGCGCTGGTCAGTGAGCTGTGAGTTCCCAAGGATGTGTAAAAAGGGGGGTGCGGTGGGCACTTGGTGTGCCCTGTCAGTAGGTATGGTGGGTAGAGAGGAGCATATGTTGTGCTCTCTGGTACCCGGTTCAGTGGGTGCAGGGTGGGACATGGGTGCTCTCCTCTCTGCTGGCTGGCCATCCATGTGGTCCCACTCCTCCCACTGCCGTTGCCTGAGCTCCGCACCCAAATCATTAGAATGTTCCGAGCTCTATTTATGTGCTCACATTGTCAGAGACTTTTACCTTATGGAGAGGAAAAAACCCCTGAAATTGAAATTGACCTGGTGATAAAGTGAACCCGCCCCTGCTGCCAGAATGGTCCGCCCCTGCTGAATATTTCTGGTAAAATGGTTAAAAAGCGGTTGTGTGTTGCTTTTTGCCACCAGCTGATTTGCATATATTGGTAAGCGAGAGCTCTGATTGGCTGGCTGGAGAATGCACACGTGAGCTAGAGAAACTGTACTGTAGACAGGCAGAGAGCTGATGTGAGGGTATCCGGCTCGTACTGTAGGGGTCGCTACAACAAATAGTCATCAGGAGAGATGAGGAGCGATAGAAGCCGTCTGGGTACAGGAATTGTCCCTCGTGGGGGAATATGTTATTTAGTCTCTGGAAAGGTCTTGGATTGAGCATCCCAGCCTGTGATAGATGACTGGAATCAGGTTCTCTGCCCCTACATCATGCTGCTCTCATATGAGGCAGCAAAAACCTAGTGACAGATTCCCTATGAGGAGCGATTGATGCATGAAATCATGCCTGTACCTAGTTCCATCTGTAAACCTAGAGAGAAAAGTGAGTATAGGAGCCAAAGCAAGAATTTTTGTACAAGAAAGTTTTTTATTTCAGCAAGTTAAAAGGATTAAAAAAAACCACAAAGAGATCACTCACAATAGACCCCATAGGTAGTCAAGAAGCACAAAAAAATACACTAGTATCATCAGAGAGTTGTATATATCATACAGTCACTGTCTGCACACTGGTAATGAAGCCACTGTTTAAGAGGAATGAAAAGAACATACCTGTCTGCACGAACACATGCTAGAAAAAGAAACAATGTGCAGAAAAACAACCGCAAAAAAAACGGCACAACACCAATTAGCCAGAGATTACCAGAAACATCTGGAAAAAAGGAATGGAAAGACGTTATCAGATATTCGCATGAACCAAAAAAAAAGATAATGTCAAGATAAAGAAATACACCGTGTTCCAAATCATTTTGCAAATTGGATTCAAGTGTCATAGCGATTAATTTGTATTTTTTTTCAATGAAACTCATTGATGGTATTGTGTCTCAGGGTTCTTTGGATCACTGAACTCAATCTCAGATACCTGTGATAATTAGTTTGCCAGGTGAGCCCGATAAAAGGAAAACTGGATGCTCCACAATATTAAGCAGGCCACAGTTTTCAAGTAACATGGGAAAGAAAAAGGATCTCTCTGCTGTCGAAAAGCAGCAAATAATGCAATGCCTTGGACAGGGGATGAAAACATTAGATATTTCACGAAAACGTAAGCGTGATCATCGTACTGTGAAGAGATTTGTGGCTGATTCAGAGCACATACGTGTTGGTGCTGATAGAGGCAGAACGAGGAAGGTTTCTGCCAGGCAAGTTCATCGGATTAAGAGAGCGGCTGCTAAAAAGCCGCTACAAACCAGCAAACAGATATTTGAAGCTGCTGGTGCCTCTGGAGTCCCTCGATCCTCAAGGTGTAGGATCCTTCAAAGGCTAGATGTGGTGCATAAACCTACCATTCGACCACCCCTAACCAGTTCTCACAAGCAGAAATAGTTGCAGTGGGCCCAGACATACCTGAAGACTAATTTTCAAACAGTCTTTTTTACTGCTGAGTGTCGAGCAACCCTGGATGGTCCAGATGGATGGAGTGGTGGATGGTTGGTGGATGGCCACCGTGTCCCAACAAGGCTGTGACGTCAGCAAGGAGGTGGAGGAGTCATGTTTTGGGCCGGAATCATGGGGAGACCTCTGGTATGCCCCTTTAGGGTTCCTGAAGGTGTGAAAATGACCTCTGCAAAGTACATAGAGCTTCTGACTGACAACTTTCTTCCATGGTACAAAAAGCAGAAATGTGCTTTCAGGAGCAAAATCATCTTCATGCATGACAATGCCCCATCTCATGCTGCAAAGAATACCTCTGTGTCATTGGCTGCTATGGGCATAAAAGGAGATAAACTCATGGTGTGGCCACCACCTTCACCTGACCTCAACCCTATAGAGAACCTTTGGAGTATCATGAAGCAAAAGATCTATGAGGGTGGGATGCAGTTCACATCAAGACAGCAGCTTTGGGAGGCTATTCTGACATCATGGAAAGAAATTCAAGCAGAAACTCTCCAAAAACTCACAAGTTCAATGGATGCAAGAATCGTGAAGGTGATCTCAAAGAAGGGCTCCTATGTTAACATGTAACTTGGCCTGTTAGTATGTTTTGGATTTAAATAGCTTTTTATTTCAGTGAATGTGACCTCCTAATGCTGCAAAATCCACAAATGAGCATTTTCAGTTCTTTAAAACATAGAAAATGTTTAGAAACTCTACTGTGCCTAATAATTTGGAACAGTGCATTTTGAGGTTTGTTTAAAAAAAATTGAAGATTATACTGTTATCATTGGGAGGATTCTTCAATAAAATTAGATGTATACTCTAACGGGTGATGAGTTTTATTAGACTGACTGTCATTTGCGAATTTTCTGTGTTAAGGTAGTGGTGAGCAGTGCCCGGGACATGGTGAGCCTTCCCGCCGGACCCCAACTGATGTGCACTTTATTATGGGACACAAGACTGTAACAACACCCCGAGGTGGAATGTGCTGATCCCGAATTTAATAGATAGACCCCACTTAGCGAAAGAAATCAAACTAAAAGCTATTTGTTTTGTAAGTTTTGTATTTGTAAGCTAATATTTGTAAGAAGCCTGAAATCCTTGAGGATGTGTCCACAATGGTGGTATTGTAAGCCATAGCCCCAGCTTGCGCTGGTCAGTGAGCTGTGAGTTCCCAAGGATGTGTAAAAAGGGGGGTGCGGTGGGCACTTGGTGTGCCCTGTCAGTAGGTATGGTGGGTAGAGAGGAGCATATGTTGTGCTCTCTGGTACCCGGTTCAGTGGGTGCAGGGTGGGACATGGGTGCTCTCCTCTCTGCTGGCTGGCCATCCATGTGGTCCCACTCCTCCCACTGCCGTTGCCTGAGCTCCGCACCCAAATCATTAGAATGTTCCGAGCTCTATTTATGTGCTCACATTGTCAGAGACTTTTACCTTATGGAGAGGAAAAAACCCCTGAAATTGAAATTGACCTGGTGATAAAGTGAACCCGCCCCTGCTGCCAGAATGGTCCGCCCCTGCTGAATATTTCTGGTAAAATGGTTAAAAAGCGGTTGTGTGTTGCTTTTTGCCACCAGCTGATTTGCATATATTGGTAAGCGAGAGCTCTGATTGGCTGGCTGGAGAATGCACACGTGAGCTAGAGAAACTGTACTGTAGACAGGCAGAGAGCTGATGTGAGGGTATCCGGCTCGTACTGTAGGGGTCGCTACAACAAATAGTCATCAGGAGAGATGAGGAGCGATAGAAGCCGTCTGGGTACAGGAATTGTCCCTCGTGGGGGAATATGTTATTTAGTCTCTGGAAAGGTCTTGGATTGAGCATCCCAGCCTGTGATAGATGACTGGAATCAGGTTCTCTGCCCCTACATCATGCTGCTCTCATATGAGGCAGCAAAAACCTAGTGACAGATTCCCTATGAGGAGCGATTGATGCATGAAATCATGCCTGTACCTAGTTCCATCTGTAAACCTAGAGAGAAAAGTGAGTATAGGAGCCAAAGCAAGAATTTTTGTACAAGAAAGTTTTTTATTTCAGCAAGTTAAAAGGATTAAAAAAAACCACAAAGAGATCACTCACAATAGACCCCATAGGTAGTCAAGAAGCACAAAAAAATACACTAGTATCATCAGAGAGTTGTATATATCATACAGTCACTGTCTGCACACTGGTAATGAAGCCACTGTTTAAGAGGAATGAAAAGAACATACCTGTCTGCACGAACACATGCTAGAAAAAGAAACAATGTGCAGAAAAACAACCGCAAAAAAAACGGCACAACACCAATTAGCCAGAGATTACCAGAAACATCTGGAAAAAAGGAATGGAAAGACGTTATCAGATATTCGCATGAACCAAAAAAAAAGATAATGTCAAGATAAAGAAATACACCGTGTTCCAAATCATTTTGCAAATTGGATTCAAGTGTCATAGCGATTAATTTGTATTTTTTTTCAATGAAACTCATTGATGGTATTGTGTCTCAGGGTTCTTTGGATCACTGAACTCAATCTCAGATACCTGTGATAATTAGTTTGCCAGGTGAGCCCGATAAAAGGAAAACTGGATGCTCCACAATATTAAGCAGGCCACAGTTTTCAAGTAACATGGGAAAGAAAAAGGATCTCTCTGCTGTCGAAAAGCAGCAAATAATGCAATGCCTTGGACAGGGGATGAAAACATTAGATATTTCACGAAAACGTAAGCGTGATCATCGTACTGTGAAGAGATTTGTGGCTGATTCAGAGCACATACGTGTTGGTGCTGATAGAGGCAGAACGAGGAAGGTTTCTGCCAGGCAAGTTCATCGGATTAAGAGAGCGGCTGCTAAAAAGCCGCTACAAACCAGCAAACAGATATTTGAAGCTGCTGGTGCCTCTGGAGTCCCTCGATCCTCAAGGTGTAGGATCCTTCAAAGGCTAGATGTGGTGCATAAACCTACCATTCGACCACCCCTAACCAGTTCTCACAAGCAGAAATAGTTGCAGTGGGCCCAGACATACCTGAAGACTAATTTTCAAACAGTCTTTTTTACTGCTGAGTGTCGAGCAACCCTGGATGGTCCAGATGGATGGAGTGGTGGATGGTTGGTGGATGGCCACCGTGTCCCAACAAGGCTGTGACGTCAGCAAGGAGGTGGAGGAGTCATGTTTTGGGCCGGAATCATGGGGAGACCTCTGGTATGCCCCTTTAGGGTTCCTGAAGGTGTGAAAATGACCTCTGCAAAGTACATAGAGCTTCTGACTGACAACTTTCTTCCATGGTACAAAAAGCAGAAATGTGCTTTCAGGAGCAAAATCATCTTCATGCATGACAATGCCCCATCTCATGCTGCAAAGAATACCTCTGTGTCATTGGCTGCTATGGGCATAAAAGGAGATAAACTCATGGTGTGGCCACCACCTTCACCTGACCTCAACCCTATAGAGAACCTTTGGAGTATCATGAAGCAAAAGATCTATGAGGGTGGGATGCAGTTCACATCAAGACAGCAGCTTTGGGAGGCTATTCTGACATCATGGAAAGAAATTCAAGCAGAAACTCTCCAAAAACTCACAAGTTCAATGGATGCAAGAATCGTGAAGGTGATCTCAAAGAAGGGCTCCTATGTTAACATGTAACTTGGCCTGTTAGTATGTTTTGGATTTAAATAGCTTTTTATTTCAGTGAATGTGACCTCCTAATGCTGCAAAATCCACAAATGAGCATTTTCAGTTCTTTAAAACATAGAAAATGTTTAGAAACTCTACTGTGCCTAATAATTTGGAACAGTGCATTTTGAGGTTTGTTTAAAAAAAATTGAAGATTATACTGTTATCATTGGGAGGATTCTTCAATAAAATTAGATGTATACTCTAACGGGTGATGAGTTTTATTAGACTGACTGTCATTTGCGAATTTTCTGTGTTAAGGTAGTGGTGAGCAGTGCCCGGGACATGGTGAGCCTTCCCGCCGGACCCCAACTGATGTGCACTTTATTATGGGACACAAGACTGTAACAACACCCCGAGGTGGAATGTGCTGATCCCGAATTTAATAGATAGACCCCACTTAGCGAAAGAAATCAAACTAAAAGCTATTTGTTTTGTAAGTTTTGTATTTGTAAGCTAATATTTGTAAGAAGCCTGAAATCCTTGAGGATGTGTCCACAATGGTGGTATTGTAAGCCATAGCCCCAGCTTGCGCTGGTCAGTGAGCTGTGAGTTCCCAAGGATGTGTAAAAAGGGGGGTGCGGTGGGCACTTGGTGTGCCCTGTCAGTAGGTATGGTGGGTAGAGAGGAGCATATGTTGTGCTCTCTGGTACCCGGTTCAGTGGGTGCAGAGTGGGACATGGGTGCTCTCCTCTCTGCTGGCTGGCCATCCATGTGGTCCCACTCCTCCCACTGCCGTTGCCTGAGCTCCGCACCCAAATGATTAGAATGTTCCGAGCTCTATTTATGTGCTCACATTGTCAGAGACTTTTACCTTATGGAGAGGAAAAAACCCCTGAAATTGAAATTGACCTGGTGATAAAGTGAACCCGCCCCTGCGGCCAGAATGGTCCGCCCCTGCTGAATATTTCTGGTAAAATGGTTAAAAAGCGGTTGTGTGTTGCTTTTTGCCACCAGCTGATTTGCATATATTGGTAAGCGAGAGCTCTGATTGGCTGGCTGGAGAATGCACACGTGAGCTAGAGAAACTGTACTGTAGACAGGCAGAGAGCTGATGTGAGGGTATCCGGCTCGTACTGTAGGGGTCGCTACAACAAATAGTCATCAGGAGAGATGAGGAGCGATAGAAGCCGTCTGGGTACAGGAATTGTCCCTCGTGGGGGAATATGTTATATAATCTCTGGAAAGGTCTTGGATTGAGCATCCCAGCCTGTGATAGATGACTGGAATCAGGTTCTCTGCCCCTACATCATGCTGCTCTCATATGAGGCAGCAAAAACCTAGTGACAGATTCCCTATGAGGAGCGATTGATGCATGAAATCATGCCTGTACCTAGTTCCATCTGTAAACCTAGAGAGAAAAGTGAGTATAGGAGCCAAAGCAAGAATTTTTGTAAAAGAAAGTTTTTTATTTCAGCAAGTTAAAAGGATTAAAAAAAACCACAAAGAGATCACTCACAATAGACCCCATAGGTAGTCAAGAAGCACAAAAAAATACACTAGTATCATCAGAGAGTTGTATATATCATACAGTCACTGTATGCACACTGGTAATGAAGCCACTGCTCAAGAGGAATGAAAAAAACATACCTGTCTGCACGAACACATGCTAGAAAAAGAAACAATGTGCAGAAAAACAACCGCAAAAAAAACCGCACAACACCAATTAGCCAGAGATTACCAGAAACATCTGGAAAAAAGGAATGGAAAGACGTTATCAGATATTCGCATGAACCAAAAACAAAGATAATGTCAAGATAAAGAAATACACCGTGTTCCAAATCATTTTGCAAATTGGATTCAAGTGTCATAGCGATTAATTTGTATTTTTTTTCAATGAAACTCATTGATGGTATTGTGTCTCAGGGTTCTTTGGATCACTGAACTCAATCTCAGATACCTGTGATAATTAGTTTGCCAGGTGAGCCCGATAAAAGGAAAACTGGATGCTCCACAATATTAAGCAGGCCACAGTTTTCAAGTAACATGGGAAAGAAAAAGGATCTCTCTGCTGTCGAAAAGCAGCAAATAATGCAATGCCTTGGACAGGGGATGAAAACATTAGATATTTCACGAAAACGTAAGCGTGATCTTCATACTGTGAAGAGATTTGTGGCTGATTCAGAGCACATACGTGTTGGTGCTGATAGAGGCAGAACGAGGAAGGTTTCTGCCAGGCAAGTTCATCGGATTAAGAGAGCGGCTGCTAAAAAGCCGCTACAAACCAGCAAACAGATATTTGAAGCTGCTGGTGCCTCTGGAGTCCCTCGATCCTCAAGGTGTAGGATCCTTCAAAGGCTAGATGTGGTGCATAAACCTACCATTCGACCACCCCTAACCAGTTCTCACAAGCAGAAATAGTTGCAGTGGGCCCAGACATACCTGAAGACTAATTTTCAAACAGTCTTTTTTACTGCTGAGTGTCGAGCAACCCTGGATGGTCCAGATGGATGGAGTGGTGGATGGTTGGTGGATGGCCACCGTGTCCCAACAAGGCTGTGACGTCAGCAAGGAGGTGGAGGAGTCATGTTTTGGGCCGGAATCATGGGGAGACCTCTGGTATGCCCCTTTAGGGTTCCTGAAGGTGTGAAAATGACCTCTGCAAAGTACATAGAGCTTCTGACTGACAACTTTCTTCCATGGTACAAAAAGCAGAAATGTGCTTTCAGGAGCAAAATCATCTTCATGCATGACAATGCCCCATCTCATGCTGCAAAGAATACCTCTGTGTCATTGGCTGCTATGGGCATAAAAGGAGATAAACTCATGGTGTGGCCACCACCTTCACCTGACCTCAACCCTATAGAGAACCTTTGGAGTATCATGAAGCAAAAGATCTATGAGGGTGGGATGCAGTTCACATCAAGACAGCAGCTTTGGGAGGCTATTCTGACATCATGGAAAGAAATTCAAGCAGAAACTCTCCAAAAACTCACAAGTTCAATGGATGCAAGAATCGTGAAGGTGATCTCAAAGAAGGGCTCCTATGTTAACATGTAACTTGGCCTGTTAGTATGTTTTGGATTTAAATAGCTTTTTATTTCAGTGAATGTGACCTCCTAATGCTGCAAAATCCACAAATGAGCATTTTCAGTTCTTTAAAACATAGAAAATGTTTAGAAACTCTACTGTGCCTAATAATTTGGAACAGTGCATTTTGAGGTTTGTTTAAAAAAAATTGAAGATTATACTGTTATCATTGGGAGGATTCTTCAATAAAATTAGATGTATACTCTAACGGGTGATGAGTTTTATTAGACTGACTGTCATTTGCGAATTTTCTGTGTTAAGGTAGTGGTGAGCAGTGCCCGGGACATGGTGAGCCTTCCCGCCGGACCCCAACTGATGTGCACTTTATTATGGGACACAAGACTGTAACAACACCCCGAGGTGGAATGTGCTGATCCCGAATTTAATAGATAGACCCCACTTAGTGAAAGAAATCAAACTAAAAGCTATTTGTTTTGTAAGTTTTGTATTTGTAAGCTAATATTTGTAAGAAGCCTGAAATCCTTGAGGATGTGTCCACAATGGTGGTATTGTAAGCCATAGCCCCAGCTTGCGCTGGTCAGTGAGCTGTGAGTTCCCAAGGATGTGTAAAAAGGGGGGTGCGGTGGGCACTTGGTGTGCCCTGTCAGTAGGTATGGTGGGTAGAGAGGAGCATATGTTGTGCTCTCTGGTACCCGGTTCAGTGGGTGCAGAGTGGGACATGGGTGCTCTCCTCTCTGCTGGCTGGCCATCCATGTGGTCCCACTCCTCCCACTGCCGTTGCCTGAGCTCCGCACCCAAATGATTAGAATGTTCCGAGCTCTATTTATGTGCTCACATTGTCAGAGACTTTTACCTTATGGAGAGGAAAAAACCCCTGAAATTGAAATTGACCTGGTGATAAAGTGAACCCGCCCCTGCTGCCAGAATGGTCCGCCCCTGCTGAATATTTCTGGTAAAATGGTTAAAAAGCGGTTGTGTGTTGCTTTTTGCCACCAGCTGATTTGCATATGTGGCGCCCCTGACCTGGTCAGGCACCACAGAGTATTGCACCCATGCGGGAGCAATGCTTCCAGGTAATCTCCAAAGGCCAGGATGAGGTGCACACACAAACATATAGTGATCAGGCCTCCCACATTACCAGAGGGGACCCTTGGGTAGCCATAAGGGGTTAACTTTCAATTCCCAGCTGGGGGTGTGTTCAGGGGCTGGTTGCTAGGAAGCAGGAGAGAGGAAGTGAGGAGAGTCTGGAGGAAGAAGTTGAAGTGTGTGGAAGGGAGCAGAGGAGCTCTCGTGTCAGACAGGTCCTGAGGAGTGCAGTAGCTGAAAGCGGGGGAGAAAGGAGTACCGTGGGTCGGCCTGAAAACCATCCAGAGAGAAGGGTGGCTGAGTACGGAGATCCCGGTATCCGAGCACACAAGGGGAACTAGATCCCCAGTACATGCAGCAGATCATCCAGAGCTGCTTAACCTACAGGTGGAGGGGGTACTTCATGCCCTCACCACGACTACACAGAGCTTGAGCCAAGCAGCAATCACCAGGCCCATAAGGGGACAGGGCCAGAAGCCATCCCACCAAGGCCACGCTGCCGGCAGACGAGCCAGAGAGAGAGGGGAGCGGGGTGGTAACAGCTTCCCTGGAGGGGTCCTACCACGCTTCAAGCAAAGGATCCTCCTAAAACAGAAAGAGTGCAAGGAAGGCGAGTGGACAGCTACCCTCAGAACGGCCTCCTGGAATTCCTGGTTCAACCTGGTTATCACAGTGTCGCCCGGGCATCTCACCGTGACCTCCAAACAGTGAGTAAACACGTTGAAAGACTTCTTGGACTGTGTTTGAGTCATTCTGCGACCTGTGGTCCCACACACATACACCGGGGCCTGGGGCTTGCCTCACTCTCAGGGGGCTAATATACTGACTGCACCCACCATCAGCCCCAGGCATCCCTTAATCTGCAGTGGCGGTCCCCGCTGACCGCAGTTCTGAGAGTGGCGTCACGACAATCAAAGAAAGAAGGTTCCCTACCTGTGACCAGACTGTTCCATCCACGTGGAGTCCCTGAAGGTAATACACCGACACACACTTGCGGGGCTTCACAACTTCTGGCGTCACGAATAGGATAAGGACTAGACCTGTTCAGACAGGTGACCGTGTGCCTCAGAGGTCCGACCGCAAAAATTGAACCGCCGCCATATTGCCATCTTCAAAAGCGCGCGCTGCAGCCCGCGCGAGGGAGAAGAGCACCGCCCACGAAGAGGTGTGGCCGCCCCCAGAATCCCCACAATTCAGAGAGCGTTCTGATCCAGGAAGTGAAAAGGGGGCGCGCGGATTTTTGAAGAAAAATGGACGCTGCAGGAGGTAATGCCCCTGGTCAGGGCGACGCAGCCCAAGCGATGCCAGCCCCCGTCGCGCTGGACGCAGCAGCGCCTGGTGCCGGTGCCGCGGTCGCAGCCGCGCCGGCTGAAATCTCCCCCATAATGCCAGTTTCCTTGCTGTATGTCCCAGGAGCGCAATGGCTGCCCCAATACGCCGGTAAAGTAGACACGCTGACCGGGTTTAAGAAGAAGATCAACACCCTGCTAGACATGCATGCGATGACTGGTAAGCAGAGGGCCGCTGTGGTGCTGGGACAATTGACTGAAGCAGCAGAATTGGAAGCTGAGTCCTGGACCAATGATGACCGGAGCTCTGTTGAGACCATCTTTGCCAAACTAGCAGCTGCTTTTGAACACCGCACCGAGGGAGAGCTGAGGACGGACTTCTATAACTGCCGGCAGAAGCCCCAAGATAGCATAAGAGCCTATGCCCTCAGGCTGCAGGCTGCACTACGGGCTCTCAAGCTGGTGGACCCTGTCAGTGATCAGGAAGGAAACCGGATGATGAAGGAACAATTCTTGCGGGGCCTGCGCTCTCCTGAGGATGGGAAGCAGATGAAGCTGTGGTCCCTGGAACACCCTGACGTGGACTTTGCCATTCTGAAAGACAGGGCAGTGAAAGCACTCCAACCTCCTGTGGACACAGACCCCGTCGCACCAGCATGGCCTGCCAGTTCCACGGCTGCAGGAGCGGAATCCTCCTCGCAGACCCTAATAACTGCAAAAGGACTCAATGCGCCAGCAGAGACCATAAGTACGCTATCCTCCCAGGTGCAACAGCTCACTAAGGACGTCGCACAAATCCTGAAAGCAATGCAGTTGCCCTCAGAGACCAAAGTCCCTCATCGGATCCTGCTAGCTGACAACCCAGAGGACGTCCCTTGGATGCGGAGGAGAAGAGGTCCCCCAACCCGAGGCAGGAGCAGTGATCGCTATGACTCATCTGGACAACCCATCTGTCGTCGTTGCCAGGAGGCGGGACACTATGCGAGGGCCTGTCCTTTAAACGAGCCAAACCTGGGGCCGGGGGCCAGTCCTCAGGATTAAGAAGATCAGGCCCAGGTCGCTGCTGTGATCAGTACGTGGGTGGACGTCCTGTCCTGTCCATCGTCCTGGACGGGATCCCTACCCCGGCATTATTGGACACCGGCTCTCAGGTCACCACAATCCCGTATGTCCTTTATCGTAGGTTTTGGTCGGACGACGATCTCCGACCACCGGACCCCTCCCTCACCATCTATGCTGCCAACGGACAACCTATAGCCCAGATCGGGGTCAAAGAGGTAACCATAAAGGTGGGAAAGCAGGAAATGAAGGGACAAGGACTGATTGTTGTGGACACTGATATGAGAGAAAGGAACCCGCAAATGATTTTAGGCACTAATGTCATAGAAAATTGCCTAGGGGAAGTGTTGTTGTTGCTTCACCAGATTGTTGAAGGTGCTGAGGGCAGGTCGCAAAGAGCCTTGCAAAAGGAGATCCGAATCATTCTGAGGAAGCAACAGGTAAAACAGACTGGCGGTGAGATTGGTAGTGTACGGGTGATGGATGCTAACCCCATTGTGATACCCCCACGGAGTGAAATGATGATGTGGTGTAGAGCAGCGGTAGGTCTCAGAGGACAGGATTACCAGGCTGTACTAGAGCCCACTCATTCAGACCACTGGCCCACGATTCTGACAGCCAGGGGGGTAGTTGATGTACACAAGGGACGAGTGCCTGTACGAGTGTTGAACTGTGGGGAGGAGGAAGCCAGACTACCAAGGTACGCTACCATAGCCAAACTGTTTACATGCTCAGATGACGCCATAACACCTGTAGGTCCCCTGACGCAAGCTGACTCAAAAGAGGGTGAGACCTCCCAAAAGCAGTTAGAAGATTGGTGCCAGAAACTACACGTGGGGACTGACTCTACACCCGACTACCAGAAACATGGGGTTTACAGGGTCGTGCAGGAATACGAGCAGGTCTTTAGTAAGAACCCACTAGACTTTGGTAGGATCAAAGGGGTGCAACATCACATACCCACAGGCAGTCATCCTCCCATTAAGGAAAGACATAGGCCTATTCCACCAGCCCATTACCAGCGCACAAAGGACATGCTGAAAGACATGAAGGAGGCAGGCGTCATAAGGGACAGTTGTAGCCCCTGGGCGGCTCCCCTGGTCCTGGTAAGAAAGAAGGATGGCACGATGAGGATGTGTGTGGATTACAGACGGATAAATCAGATAACACACAAGGATGCCTACCCTTTGCCAAGGATAGAGGAATCCCTCGCTGCCTTGAAAGCCTCTAACTACTTTTCTACCCTAGATCTTACTAGTGGCTACTGGCAAGTATCTGTAGCAGAAGAAGATCGGGAGAAGACGGCCTTCACCACCCCAATGGGCCTCTGTGAGTTCAACAGCATGCCATTTGGACTCTGCAATGCCCCCGGGACCTTCCAGAGGCTTATGGAATGCTGCCTAGGGCACCTCAACTTTGAAACCGTCCTGCTCTACCTGGATGATGTCATCGTGTACTCCAAGACCTACGAGGACCACCTGAAACACCTGGCTGAAGTCTTTGAAGCACTATCCCGATATGGAATGAAGCTGAAACCATCCAAGTGCCATCTACTGAAGCCAAAGGTCCAGTACCTAGGTCACGTGGTCAGTGCAGAAGGAGTAGCACCGGACCCAGAGAAGGTCACAGTCATCCAGGAATGGCCCACACCTACTACCGTCCGGGAGGTACGTCAGTTCCTTGGCTTGGTAGGCTACTACAGAAGGTTCATCAAGGGCTACACGAAAATGGCAGCGCCTTTGCAAGAGCTCCTGGTAGGCCACCCAAAGAAGAAAGGAAAGATCTCCGGCCCGCCATTTCACTGGGGAGAAGCAGAAGAACACTCCTTCAGACAAATGAAAGGGGCCTTGACGGGTGAAGAGATCCTAGCCTACCCTGACTACGGTCTGCCATTCGTACTGTACACCGATGCCAGTAATGTGGGACTGGGAGCAGTGCTTTCACAGGTGCAGGGAGGCAAAGAGCGTGTGATTGCTTACGCCAGCAGGAAGCTCAGGCCTACTGAAAGAAACCCAGAGAATTATAGCTCATTCAAGCTAGAGTTCCTGGCCATGGTATGGGCTATCACAGAGCGGTTCAAGCACTACCTGGCAGCCACCAAATTCACTGTCTTCACGGACAACAACCCCCTGACCCACTTGGATACTGCTAAATTGGGTGCCATGGAGCAGCGTTGGGTAGCCCGACTGGCGAATTATGACTTTACTGTCAAGTATCGAGCTGGCCGCAAGAACGGCAACGCAGATGCTCTGTCCAGGATGCCTCACCTAGCAGACGAGGGTGAAGATGAAGATGATCTTGAAGAGATTGAGCTGCCAGCGTTCCATCGCCATGGAGCAAAACAGTGTCGGCAGTCGCGTGCCAACCGCCAAGAGGTGACCCTGAACCCACTACCTCACTACAACTGGAAGGAGACCCAGGAAAATGATCCAGTGGTAGGCTTGGTAAAGAAACTGATCAGCCAGCCTGGCGCCAGCCTTGACAAAGGAGCCCCACCTGAGGCACAGTACCTATGGAAGGAGAGGGGTCGATTATTCATCTATCAAGATAAACTTTACAGGAGCATCATTGACCCGAGGACGCATGAGAAGGTGTGGCAAGTGATTGTACCACAGAAGGATACGAGGATGGTGCTAGAAGCCTATCACAATGGTGCAGGCCACTTTGGTTGGAAGAAACTGGAGGCCCTACTTAAAGTAAGATTCTACTGGGTGGGCATGAGATCTGCCCTAGAGAAGTGGTGTCGAAACTGCGGGCCCTGCAATCTTAGAAGAAAAGACCAGCACAGCCAGAGAGCACCACTCCAGCCAATCCAAACTAAACGGCCCCTGGAGATCGTGGCCCTGGACCATGTAAAGTTGGCACCCAGCAGACAAGGCTACAACTATGCTCTCACTATGGTTGACCACTACTCCAGATTCCTGGTGGTAGTACCAGTCAAGGACTTGACAGGTCAAACTGCAGCCAAAGCTTTCCAGACACACTTCTGTCGACCACATGGCTATCCAGATCAAGTGCTCACTGACCAAGGACCAGCCTTTGAAGCTGAAGTGTTTAAGGAGTTTTGTAACCTATACGGCTGCCAGAAGATCCGTACTACGCCTTACCATCCTCAGACCAATGGCATGTGTGAGAAGATGAACCACATCATTCTCGACCTTCTGAAGACGCTCCCACTAGAAGAACGAAGTCAGTGGCCGGAAAAACTGCCCGATCTAGTGGACATGTATAACAACATCCCTGTGAGTTCCACGAACTGCACACCGGCATACCTGATGAGGGCCAGACCAGGGAGATTGCCAGTAGATCTGGAAATGGGAGTTGAGACCCCTGAAGACCATCTACAAGGTGCTGATTGGGATTCCAACCGCCAAGCCCAATACAAGAAAGTACAAGAGTGTGTGGAGCGAAGCCTGACTCAGCAGCGTGAGAAACAAGAAAAGGCCTACAATCGAAAAGCACCTGCTGTTCCTTTGATGCCAGGAGATATAGTTCTCAAAAGAAAGAGAAGACGTCATAAACTTGACAATCACTGGGAAGAAGAACCCTATACTGTGTTACCATCGACGCTTAGCAATGAAAAGACATGCCTTATCAGCAAAGATGGAGGAAAAACAACAGCTGTCGTTTCTAGAGATCGCTTAAAGAAATGTCCTGAACAACTAAGAACCCCTGAAGAAATTCCCAACCCTTTGCCAGTTCAAGAACCAAAAGAAAAGATGATCCATACTGTACTTGGAGATTTTCCAGCAAGTTGGCCTCAATACAATGGAGCAGTAGTTATTCCGGTTATTACATTCCCTCAATCTGGAGAAGTAAGAGACCCAGAAGAACCTGTTCAGAGCCTGGAAGAGCCAAATGTAGCTGAAGCAGAAGACCATGCACTGGCATCAATACATAGTACACCCATTATTCACATTGAGACACGTACATCGGGTGGGAGGACACAACCTCAGACAGATGACAGTATAGTACTGCGTAGATCAACCCGCAGCAACTTTGGTCAGCTCCCATTACGCTATAGAGAAAGTACAGTTTAGTTTAAAGTGACGGTATGAAATGTAATGTTTAACCTGTTTACAGTTAGGTAACGTTTAAGTGAAATGTGCCCACAAGGACTGTTGTGAGACCTTCTTAAAATGTTAGACCACTGGTTATGAACTGGCTTTAACCACAAACTTTTGCATTGTAAAAAGTTACCTCCTTGGTATCAACCACAGAGTCTGCCTGTTGAGGGGCATGGCTCTGCACCAACAAGGGGGCACGCCTGTTTATGGGGCCTGCCCTCCAACACTCGGAAGCGGGTACGCCTGTTTATGGGGCCTACCTTACACCACTCCCCTCAGGAGAGGAAGATTGGAGGAAAGGTCTGGGGAATGTGATGGCCCAGCCCTGGTCACCAAAAGGACCGGCGACCTACCTCCTGGAGGTTTTTGGGTGGGGTTCGGACATGTGGGTGGTTGGTGGTGGAATGGTACCTGGTATGTTTAAATGTAAATAATTGCCCCTGTGTGGGAAAAGTTTGTAATTACCTTTTTTCTTTCTCTTGTCTTTGCAGCCCGAGGACGTGCTGATGATAACTAAGGGGGAATGTGGCGCCCCTGACCTGGTCAGGCACCACAGAGTATTGCACCCATGCGGGAGCAATGCTTCCAGGTAATCTCCAAAGGCCAGGATGAGGTGCACACACAAACATATAGTGATCAGGCCTCCCACATTACCAGAGGGGACCCTTGGGTAGCCATAAGGGGTTAACTTTCAATTCCCAGCTGGGGGTGTGTTCAGGGGCTGGTTGCTAGGAAGCAGGAGAGAGGAAGTGAGGAGAGTCTGGAGGAAGAAGTTGAAGTGTGTGGAAGGGAGCAGAGGAGCTCTCGTGTCAGACAGGTCCTGAGGAGTGCAGTAGCTGAAAGCGGGGGAGAAAGGAGTACCGTGGGTCGGCCTGAAAACCATCCAGAGAGAAGGGTGGCTGAGTACGGAGATCCCGGTATCCGAGCACACAAGGGGAACTAGATCCCCAGTACATGCAGCAGATCATCCAGAGCTGCTTAACCTACAGGTGGAGGGGGTACTTCATGCCCTCACCACGACTACACAGAGCTTGAGCCAAGCAGCAATCACCAGGCCCATAAGGGGACAGGGCCAGAAGCCATCCCACCAAGGCCACGCTGCCGGCAGACGAGCCAGAGAGAGAGGGGAGCGGGGTGGTAACAGCTTCCCTGGAGGGGTCCTACCACGCTTCAAGCAAAGGATCCTCCTAAAACAGAAAGAGTGCAAGGAAGGCGAGTGGACAGCTACCCTCAGAACGGCCTCCTGGAATTCCTGGTTCAACCTGGTTATCACAGTGTCGCCCGGGCATCTCACCGTGACCTCCAAACAGTGAGTAAACACGTTGAAAGACTTCTTGGACTGTGTTTGAGTCATTCTGCGACCTGTGGTCCCACACACATACACCGGGGCCTGGGGCTTGCCTCACTCTCAGGGGGCTAATATACTGACTGCACCCACCATCAGCCCCAGGCATCCCTTAATCTGCAGTGGCGGTCCCCGCTGACCGCAGTTCTGAGAGTGGCGTCACGACAATCAAAGAAAGAAGGTTCCCTACCTGTGACCAGACTGTTCCATCCACGTGGAGTCCCTGAAGGTAATACACCGACACACACTTGCGGGGCTTCACACATATATTGGTAAGCGAGAGCTCTGATTGGCTGGCTGGAGAATGCACACGTGAGCTAGAGAAACTGTACTGTAGACAGGCAGAGAGCTGATGTGAGGGTATCCGGCTCGTACTGTAGGGGTCGCTACAACAAATAGTCATCAGGAGAGATGAGGAGCGATAGAAGCCGTCTGGGTACAGGAATTGTCCCTCGTGGGGGAATATGTTATTTAGTCTCTGGAAAGGTCTTGGATTGAGCATCCCAGCCTGTGATAGATGACTGGAATCAGGTTCTCTGCCCCTACATCATGCTGCTCTCATATGAGGCAGCAAAAACCTAGTGACAGATTCCCTATGAGGAGCGATTGATGCATGAAATCATGCCTGTACCTAGTTCCATCTGTAAACCTAGAGAGAAAAGTGAGTATAGGAGCCAAAGCAAGAATTTTTGTAAAAGAAAGTTTTTTATTTCAGCAAGTTAAAAGGATTAAAAAAAACCACAAAGAGATCACTCACAATAGACCCCATAGGTAGTCAAGAAGCACAAAAAAATACACTAGTATCATCAGAGAGTTGTCTATATTATACAGTCACTGTATGCACACTGGTAATGAAGCCACTGTTTAAGAGGAATGAAAAGAACATACCTGTCTGCACGAACACATGCTAGAAAAAGAAACAATGTGCAGAAAAACAACCGCAAAAAAAACCGCACAACACCAATTAGCCAGAGATTACCAGAAACATCTGGAAAAAAGGAATGGAAAGACGTTATCAGATATTCGCATGAACCAAAAAAAAAGATAATGTCAAGATAAAGAAATACACCGTGTTCCAAATCATTTTGCAAATTGGATTCAAGTGTCATAGCGATTAATTTGTATTTTTTTTCAATGAAACTCATTGATGGTATTGTGTCTCAGGGTTCTTTGGATCACTGAACTCAATCTCAGATACCTGTGATAATTAGTTTGCCAGGTGAGCCCGATAAAAGGAAAACTGGAGGCTCCACAATATTAAGCAGGCCACAGTTTTCAAGTAACATGGGAAAGAAAAAGGATCTCTCTGCTGTCGAAAAGCAGCAAATAATGCAATGCCTTGGACAGGGGATGAAAACATTAGATATTTCACGAAAACGTAAGCGTGATCATCGTACTGTGAAGAGATTTGTGGCTGATTCAGAGCACATACGTGTTGGTGCTGATAGAGGCAGAACGAGGAAGGTTTCTGCCAGGCAAGTTCATCGGATTAAGAGAGCGGCTGCTAAAAAGCCGCTACAAACCAGCAAACAGATATTTGAAGCTGCTGGTGCCTCTGGAGTCCCTCGATCCTCAAGGTGTAGGATAATTCAAAGGCTAGATGTGGTGCATAAACCTACCATTCGACCACCCCTAACCAGTTCTCACAAGCAGAAATAGTTGCAGTGGGCCCAGACAAACCTGAAGACTAATTTTCAAACAGTCTTTTTTACTGCTGAGTGTCGAGCAACCCTGGATGGTCCAGATGGATGGAGTGGTGGATGGTTGGTGGATGGCCACCGTGTCCCAACAAGGCTGTGACGTCAGCAAGGAGGTGGAGGAGTCATGTTTTGGGCCGGAATCATGGGGAGACCTCTGGTATGCCCCTTTAGGGTTCCTGAAGGTGTGAAAATGACCTCTGCAAAGTATATAGAGCTTCTGACTGACAACTTTCTTCCATGGTACAAAAAGCAGAAATGTGCTTTCAGGAGCAAAATCATCTTCATGCATGACAATGCCCCATCTCATGCTGCAAAGAATACCTCTGTGTCATTGGCTGCTATGGGCATAAAAGGAGATAAACTCATGGTGTGGCCACCACCTTCACCTGACCTCAACCCTATAGAGAACCTTTGGAGTATCATGAAGCAAAAGATCTATGAGGGTGGGATGCAGTTCACATCAAAACAGCAGCTTTGGGAGGCTATTCTGACATCATGGAAAGAAATTCAAGCAGAAACTCTCCAAAAACTCACAAGTTCAATGGATGCAAGAATCGTGAAGGTGATCTCAAAGAAGGGCTCCTATGTTAACATGTAACTTGGCCTGTTAGTATGTTTTGGATTTAAATAGCTTTTTATTTCAGTGAATGTGACCTACTAATGCTGCAAAATCCACAAATGAGCATTTTCAGTTCTTTAAAACATAGAAAATGTTTAGAAACTCTACTGTGCCTAATAATTTGGAACAGTGCATTTTGAGGTTTGTTTGTTTAAAAAAAATTGAAGATTATACTGTTATCATTGGGAGGATTCTTCAATAAAATTAGATGTATACTCTAACGGGTGATGAGTTTTATTAGACTGACTGTCATTTGCGAATTTTCTGTGTTAAGGTAGTGGTGAGCAGTGCCCGGGACATGGTGAGCCTTCCCGCCGGACCCCAACTGATGTGCACTTTATTATGGGACACAAGACTGTAACAACACCCCGAGGTGGAATGTGCTGATCCCGAATTTAATAGATAGACCCCACTTAGCGAAAGAAATCAAACTAAAAGCTATTTGTTTTGTAAGTTTTGTATTTGTAAGCTAATATTTGTAAGAAGCCTGAAATCCTTGAGGATGTGTCCACAATGGTGGTATTGTAAGCCATAGCCCCAGCTTGCGCTGGTCAGTGAGCTGTGAGTTCCCAAGGATGTGTAAAAAGGGGGGTGCGGTGGGCACTTGGTGTGCCCTGTCAGTAGGTATGGTGGGTAGAGAGGAGCATATGTTGTGCTCTCTGGTACCCGGTTCAGTGGGTGCAGAGTGGGACATGGGTGCTCTCCTCTCTGCTGGCTGGCCATCCATGTGGTCCCACTCCTCCCACTGCCGTTGCCTGAGCTCCGCACCCAAATGATTAGAATGTTCCGAGCTCTATTTATGTGCTCACATTAACAGAGACTTTTACCTTATGGAGAGGAAAAAACCCCTGAAATTGAAATTGACCTGGTGATAAAGTGAACCCGCCCCTGCTGCCAGAATGGTCCGCCCCTGCTGAATATTTCTGGTAAAATGGTTAAAAAGCGGTTGTGTGTTGCTTTTTGCCACCAGCTGATTTGCATATATTGGTAAGCGAGAGCTCTGATTGGCTGGCTGGAGAATGCACACGTGAGCTAGAGAAAGTGTACTGTAGACAGGCAGAGAGCTGATGTGAGGGTATCCGGCTCGTACTGTAGGGGTCGCTACAACAAATAGTCATCAGGAGAGATGAGGAGCGATCGAAGCCGTCTGGGTACAGGAATTGTCCCTCGTCGGGGAATATGTTATTTAGTCTCTGGAAAGGTCTTGGATTGAGCATCCCAGCCTGTGATAGATGACTGGAATCAGGTTCTCTGCCCCTACATCATGCTGCTCTCATATGAGGCAGCAAAAACCTAGTGACAGATTCCCTATGAGGAGCGATTGATGCATGAAATCATGCCTGTACCTAGTTCCATCTGTAAACCTAGAGAGAAAAGTGAGTATAGGAGCCAAAGCAAGAATTTTTGTAAAAGAAAGTTTTTTATTTCAGCAAGTTAAAAGGATTAAAAAAAACCACAAAGAGATCACTCACAATAGACCCCATAGGTAGTCAAGAAGCACAAAAAAATACACTAGTATCATCAGAGAGTTGTATATATCATACAGTCACTGTATGCACACTGGTAATGAAGCCACTGTTTAAGAGGAATGAAAAGAACATACCTGTCTGCACGAACACATGCTAGAAAAAGAAACAATGTGCAGAAAAACAACCGCAAAAAAAACGGCACAACACCAATTAGCCAGAGATTACCAGAAACATCTGGAAAAAAGGAATGGAAAGACGTTATCAGATATTCGCATGAACCAAAAAAAAAGATAATGTCAAGATAAAGAAATACACCGTGTTCCAAATCATTTTGCAAATTGGATTCAAGTGTCATAGCGATTAATTTGTATTTTTTTTCAATGAAACTCATTGATGGTATTGTGTCTCAGGGTTCTTTGGATCACTGAACTCAATCTCAGATACCTGTGATAATTAGTTTGCCAGGTGAGCCCGATAAAAGGAAAACTGGAGGCTCCACAATATTAAGCAGGCCACAGTTTTCAAGTAACATGGGAAAGAAAAAGGATCTCTCTGCTGTCGAAAAGCAGCAAATAATGCAATGCCTTGGACAGGGGATGAAAACATTAGATATTTCACGAAAACGTAAGCGTGATCATCGTACTGTGAAGAGATTTGTGGCTGATTCAGAGCACATACGTGTTGGTGCTGATAGAGGCAGAACGAGGAAGGTTTCTGCCAGGCAAGTTCATCGGATTAAGAGAGCGGCTGCTAAAAAGCCGCTACAAACCAGCAAACAGATATTTGAAGCTGCTGGTGCCTCTGGAGTCCCTCGATCCTCAAGGTGTAGGATCCTTCAAAGGCTAGATGTGGTGCATAAACCTACCATTCGACCACCCCTAACCAGTTCTCACAAGCAGAAATAGTTGCAGTGGGCCCAGACATACCTGAAGACTAATTTTCAAACAGTCTTTTTTACTGCTGAGTGTCGAGCAACCCTGGATGGTCCAGATGGATGGAGTGGTGGATGGTTGGTGGATGGCCACCGTGTCCCAACAAGGCTGTGACGTCAGCAAGGAGGTGGAGGAGTCATGTTTTGGGCCGGAATCATGGGGAGACCTCTGGTATGCCCCTTTAGGGTTCCTGAAGGTGTGAAAATGACCTCTGCAAAGTATATAGAGCTTCTGACTGACAACTTTCTTCCATGGTACAAAAAGCAGAAATGTGCTTTCAGGAGCAAAATCATCTTCATGCATGACAATGCCCCATCTCATGCTGCAAAGAATACCTCTGTGTCATTGGCTGCTATGGGCATAAAAGGAGATAAACTCATGGTGTGGCCACCACCTTCACCTGACCTCAACCCTATAGAGAACCTTTGGAGTATCATGAAGCAAAAGATCTATGAGGGTGGGATGCAGTTCACATCAAAACAGCAGCTTTGGGAGGCTATTCTGACATCATGGAAAGAAATTCAAGCAGAAACTCTCCAAAAACTCACAAGTTCAATGGATGCAAGAATCGTGAAGGTGATCTCAAAGAAGGGCTCCTATGTTAACATGTAACTTGGCCTGTTAGTATGTTTTGGATTTAAATAGCTTTTTATTTCAGTGAATGTGACCTACTAATGCTGCAAAATCCACAAATGAGCATTTTCAGTTCTTTAAAACATAGAAAATGTTTAGAAACTCTACTGTGCCTAATAATTTGGAACAGTGCATTTTGAGGTTTGTTTGTTTAAAAAAAATTGAAGATTATACTGTTATCATTGGGAGGATTCTTCAATAAAATTAGATGTATACTCTAACGGGTGATGAGTTTTATTAGACTGACTGTCATTTGCGAATTTTCTGTGTTAAGGTAGTGGTGAGCAGTGCCCGGGACATGGTGAGCCTTCCCGCCGGACCCCAACTGATGTGCACTTTATTATGGGACACAAGACTGTAACAACACCCCGAGGTGGAATGTGCTGATCCCGAATTTAATAGATAGACCCCACTTAGCGAAAGAAATGAAACTAAAAGCTATTTGTTTTGTAAGTTTTGTATTTGTAAGCTAATATTTGTAAGAAGCCTGAAATCCTTGAGGATGTGTCCACAATGGTGGTATTGTAAGCCATAGCCCCAGCTTGCGCTGGTCAGTGAGCTGTGAGTTCCCAAGGATGTGTAAAAAGGGGGGTGCGGTGGGCACTTGGTGTGCCCTGTCAGTAGGTATGGTGGGTAGAGAGGAGCATATGTTGTGCTCTCTGGTACCCGGTTCAGTGGGTGCAGAGTGGGACATGGGTGCTCTCCTCTCTGCTGGCTGGCCATCCATGTGGTCCCACTCCTCCCACTGCCGTTGCCTGAGCTCCGCACCCAAATGATTAGAATGTTCCGAGCTCTATTTATGTGCTCACATTGTCAGAGACTTTTACCTTATGGAGAGGAAAAAACCCCTGAAATTGAAATTGACCTGGTGATAAAGTGAACCCACCCCTGCTGCCAGAATGGTCCGCCCCTGCTGAATATTTCTGGTAAAATGGTTAAAAAGCGGTTGTGTGTTGCTTTTTGCCACCAGCTGATTTGCATATATTGGTAAGCGAGAGCTCTGATTGGCTGGCTGGAGAATGCACACGTGAGCTAGAGAAAGTGTACTGTAGACAGGCAGAGAGCTGATGTGAGGGTATCCGGCTCGTACTGTAGGGGTCGCTACAACAAATAGTCATCAGGAGAGATGAGGAGCGATCGAAGCCGTCTGGGTACAGGAATTGTCCCTCGTGGGGGAATATGTTATTTAGTCTCTGGAAAGGTCTTGGATTGAGCATCCCAGCCTGTGATAGATGACTGGAATCAGGTTCTCTGCCCCTACATCATGCTGCTCTCATATGAGGCAGCAAAAACCTAGTGACAGATTCCCTATGAGGAGCGATTGATGCATGAAATCATGCCTGTACCTAGTTCCATCTGTAAACCTAGAGAGAAAAGTGAGTATAGGAGCCAAAGCAAGAATTTTTGTAAAAGAAAGTTTTTTATTTCAGCAAGTTAAAAGGATTAAAAAAAACCACAAAGAGATCACTCACAATAGACCCCATAGGTAGTCAAGAAGCACAAAAAAATACACTAGTATCATCAGAGAGTTGTCTATATTATACAGTCACTGTCTGCACACTGGTAATGAAGCCACTGTTTAAGAGGAATGAAAAGAACATACCTGTCTGCACGAACACATGCTAGAAAAAGAAACAATGTGCAGAAAAACAACCGCAAAAAAAACGGCACAACACCAATTAGCCAGAGATTACCAGAAACATCTGGAAAAAAGGAATGGAAAGACGTTATCAGATATTCGCATGAACCAAAAAAAAAGATAATGTCAAGATAAAGAAATACACCGTGTTCCAAATCATTTTGCAAATTGGATTCAAGTGTCATAGCGATTAATTTGTATTTTTTTTCAATGAAACTCATTGATGGTATTGTGTCTCAGGGTTCTTTGGATCACTGAACTCAATCTCAGATACCTGTGATAATTAGTTTGCCAGGTGAGCCCGATAAAAGGAAAACTGGAGGCTCCACAATATTAAGCAGGCCACAGTTTTCAAGTAACATGGGAAAGAAAAAGGATCTCTCTGCTGTCGAAAAGCAGCAAATAATGCAATGCCTTGGACAGGGGATGAAAACATTAGATATTTCACGAAAACGTAAGCGTGATCATCGTACTGTGAAGAGATTTGTGGCTGATTCAGAGCACATACGTGTTGGTGCTGATAGAGGCAGAACGAGGAAGGTTTCTGCCAGGCAAGTTCATCGGATTAAGAGAGCGGCTGCTAAAAAGCCGCTACAAACCAGCAAACAGATATTTGAAGCTGCTGGTGCCTCTGGAGTCCCTCGATCCTCAAGGTGTAGGATCCTTCAAAGGCTAGATGTGGTGCATAAACCTACCATTCGACCACCCCTAACCAGTTCTCACAAGCAGAAATAGTTGCAGTGGGCCCAGACATACCTGAAGACTAATTTTCAAACAGTCTTTTTTACTGCTGAGTGTCGAGCAACCCTGGATGGTCCAGATGGATGGAGTGGTGGATGGTTGGTGGATGGCCACCGTGTCCCAACAAGGCTGTGACGTCAGCAAGGAGGTGGAGGAGTCATGTTTTGGGCCGGAATCATGGGGAGACCTCTGGTATGCCCCTTTAGGGTTCCTGAAGGTGTGAAAATGACCTCTGCAAAGTATATAGAGCTTCTGACTGACAACTTTCTTCCATGGTACAAAAAGCAGAAATGTGCTTTCAGGAGCAAAATCATCTTCATGCATGACAATGCCCCATCTCATGCTGCAAAGAATACCTCTGTGTCATTGGCTGCTATGGGCATAAAAGGAGATAAACTCATGGTGTGGCCACCACCTTCACCTGACCTCAACCCTATAGAGAACCTTTGGAGTATCATGAAGCAAAAGATCTATGAGGGTGGGATGCAGTTCACATCAAAACAGCAGCTTTGGGAGGCTATTCTGACATCATGGAAAGAAATTCAAGCAGAAACTCTCCAAAAACTCACAAGTTCAATGGATGCAAGAATCGTGAAGGTGATCTCAAAGAAGGGCTCCTATGTTAACATGTAACTTGGCCTGTTAGTATGTTTTGGATTTAAATAGCTTTTTATTTCAGTGAATGTGACCTACTAATGCTGCAAAATCCACAAATGAGCATTTTCAGTTCTTTAAAACATAGAAAATGTTTAGAAACTCTACTGTGCCTAATAATTTGGAACAGTGCATTTTGAGGTTTGTTTGTTTAAAAAAAATTGAAGATTATACTGTTATCATTGGGAGGATTCTTCAATAAAATTAGATGTATACTCTAACGGGTGATGAGTTTTATTAGACTGACTGTCATTTGCGAATTTTCTGTGTTAAGGTAGTGGTGAGCAGTGCCCGGGACATGGTGAGCCTTCCCGCCGGACCCCAACTGATGTGCACTTTATTATGGGACACAAGACTGTAACAACACCCCGAGGTGGAATGTGCTGATCCCGAATTTAATAGATAGACCCCACTTAGCGAAAGAAATCAAACTAAAAGCTATTTGTTTTGTAAGTTTTGTATTTGTAAGCTAATATTTGTAAGAAGCCTGAAATCCTTGAGGATGTGTCCACAATGGTGGTATTGTAAGCCATAGCCCCAGCTTGCGCTGGTCAGTGAGCTGTGAGTTCCCAAGGATGTGTAAAAAGGGGGGTGCGGTGGGCACTTGGTGTGCCCTGTCAGTAGGTATGGTGGGTAGAGAGGAGCATATGTTGTGCTCTCTGGTACCCGGTTCAGTGGGTGCAGAGTGGGACATGGGTGCTCTCCTCTCTGCTGGCTGGCCATCCATGTGGTCCCACTCCTCCCACTGCCGTTGCCTGAGCTCCGCACCCAAATGATTAGAATGTTCCGAGCTCTATTTATGTGCTCACATTGTCAGAGACTTTTACCTTATGGAGAGGAAAAAACCCCTGACATTGAAATTGACCTGGTGATAAAGTGAACCCGCCCCTGCTGCCAGAATGGTCCGCGCCTGCTGAATATTTCTGGTAAAATGGTTAAAAAGCGGTTGTGTGTTGCTTTTTGCCACCAGCTGATTTGCATATATTGGTAAGCGAGAACTCTGATTGGCTGGCTGGAGAATGCACACGTGAGCTAGAGAAACTGTACTGTAGACAGGCAGAGAGCTGATGTGAGGGTATCCGGCTCGTACTGTAGGGGTCGCTACAACAAATAGTCATCAGGAGAGATGAGGAGCGATAGAAGCCGTCTGGGTACAGGAATTGTCCCTCGTGGGGGAATATGTTATTTAGTCTCTGGAAAGGTCTTGGATTGAGCATCCCAGCCTGTGATAGATGACTGGAATCAGGTTCTCTGCCCCTACATCATGCTGCTCTCATATGAGGCAGCAAAAACCTAGTGACAGATTCCCTATGAGGAGCGATTGATGCATGAAATCATGCCTGTACCTAGTTCCATCTGTAAACCTAGAGAGAAAAGTGAGTATAGGAGCCAAAGCAAGAATTTTTGTAAAAGAAAGTTTTTTATTTCAGCAAGTTAAAAGGATTAAAAAAAACCACAAAGAGATCACTCACAATAGACCCCATAGGTAGTCAAGAAGCACAAAAAAATACACTAGTATCATCAGAGAGTTGTATATATCATACAGTCACTGTATGCACACTGGTAATGAAGCCACTGTTTAAGAGGAATGAAAAGAACATACCTGTCTGCACGAACACATGCTAGAAAAAGAAACAATGTGCAGAAAAACAACCGCAAAAAAAAACGGCACAACACCAATTAGCCAGAGATTACCAGAAACATCTGGAAAAAAGGAATGGAAAGACGTTATCAGATATTCGCATGAACCAAAAAAAAAGATAATGTCAAGATAAAGAAATACACCGTGTTCCAAATCATTTTGCAAATTGGATTCAAGTGTCATAGCGATTAATTTGTATTTTTTTTCAATGAAACTCATTGATGGTATTGTGTCTCAGGGTTCTTTGGATCACTGAACTCAATCTCAGATACCTGTGATAATTAGTTTGCCAGGTGAGCCCGATAAAAGGAAAACTGGAGGCTCCACAATATTAAGCAGGCCACAGTTTTCAAGTAACATGGGAAAGAAAAAGGATCTCTCTGCTGTCGAAAAGCAGCAAATAATGCAATGCCTTGGACAGGGGATGAAAACATTAGATATTTCACGAAAACGTAAGCGTGATCATCGTACTGTGAAGAGATTTGTGGCTGATTCAGAGCACATACGTGTTGGTGCTGATAGAGGCAGAACGAGGAAGGTTTCTGCCAGGCAAGTTCATCGGATTAAGAGAGCGGCTGCTAAAAAGCCGCTACAAACCAGCAAACAGATATTTGAAGCTGCTGGTGCCTCTGGAGTCCCTCGATCCTCAAGGTGTAGGATCCTTCAAAGGCTAGATGTGGTGCATAAACCTACCATTCGACCACCCCTAACCAGTTCTCACAAGCAGAAATAGTTGCAGTGGGCCCAGACATACCTGAAGACTAATTTTCAAACAGTCTTTTTTACTGCTGAGTGTCGAGCAACCCTGGATGGTCCAGATGGATGGAGTGGTGGATGGTTGGTGGATGGCCACCGTGTCCCAACAAGGCTGTGACGTCAGCAAGGAGGTGGAGGAGTCATGTTTTGGGCCGGAATCATGGGGAGACCTCTGGTATGCCCCTTTAGGGTTCCTGAAGGTGTGAAAATGACCTCTGCAAAGTATATAGAGCTTCTGACTGACAACTTTCTTCCATGGTACAAAAAGCAGAAATGTGCTTTCAGGAGCAAAATCATCTTCATGCATGACAATGCCCCATCTCATGCTGCAAAGAATACCTCTGTGTCATTGGCTGCTATGGGCATAAAAGGAGATAAACTCATGGTGTGGCCACCACCTTCACCTGACCTCAACCCTATAGAGAACCTTTGGAGTATCATGAAGCAAAAGATCTATGAGGGTGGGATGCAGTTCACATCAAAACAGCAGCTTTGGGAGGCTATTCTGACATCATGGAAAGAAATTCAAGCAGAAACTCTCCAAAAACTCACAAGTTCAATGGATGCAAGAATCGTGAAGGTGATCTCAAAGAAGGGCTCCTATGTTAACATGTAACTTGGCCTGTTAGTATGTTTTGGATTTAAATAGCTTTTTATTTCAGTGAATGTGACCTACTAATGCTGCAAAATCCACAAATGAGCATTTTCAGTTCTTTAAAACATAGAAAATGTTTAGAAACTCTACTGTGCCTAATAATTTGGAACAGTGCATTTTGAGGTTTGTTTGTTTAAAAAAAATTGAAGATTATACTGTTATCATTGGGAGGATTCTTCAATAAAATTAGATGTATACTCTAACGGGTGATGAGTTTTATTAGACTGACTGTCATTTGCGAATTTTCTGTGTTAAGGTAGTGGTGAGCAGTGCCCGGGACATGGTGAGCCTTCCCGCCGGACCCCAACTGATGTGCACTTTATTATGGGACACAAGACTGTAACAACACCCCGAGGTGGAATGTGCTGATCCCGAATTTAATAGATAGACCCCACTTAGCGAAAGAAATCAAACTAAAAGCTATTTGTTTTGTAAGTTTTGTATTTGTAAGCTAATATTTGTAAGAAGCCTGAAATCCTTGAGGATGTGTCCACAATGGTGGTATTGTAAGCCATAGCCCCAGCTTGCGCTGGTCAGTGAGCTGTGAGTTCCCAAGGATGTGTAAAAAGGGGGGTGCGGTGGGCACTTGGTGTGCCCTGTCAGTAGGTATGGTGGGTAGAGAGGAGCATATGTTGTGCTCTCTGGTACCCGGTTCAGTGGGTGCAGAGTGGGACATGGGTGCTCTCCTCTCTGCTGGCTGGCCATCCATGTGGTCCCACTCCTCCCACTGCCGTTGCCTGAGCTCCGCACCCAAATGATTAGAATGTTCCGAGCTCTATTTATGTGCTCACATTGTCAGAGACTTTTACCTTATGGAGAGGAAAAAACCCCTGAAATTGAAATTGACCTGGTGATAAAGTGAACCCGCCCCTGCTGCCAGAATGGTCCGCCCCTGCTGAATATTTCTGGTAAAATGGTTAAAAAGCGGTTGTGTGTTGCTTTTTGCCACCAGCTGATTTGCATATATTGGTAAGCGAGAGCTCTGATTGGCTGGCTGGAGAATGCACACGTGAGCTAGAGAAACTGTACTGTAGACAGGCAGAGAGCTGATGTGAGGGTATCCGGCTCGTACTGTAGGGGTCGCTACAACAAATAGTCATCAGGAGAGATGAGGAGCGATAGAAGCCGTCTGGGTACAGGAATTGTCCCTCGTGGGGGAATATGTTATTTAGTCTCTGGAAAGGTCTTGGATTGAGCATCCCAGCCTGTGATAGATGACTGGAATCAGGTTCTCTGCCCCTACATCATGCTGCTCTCATATGAGGCAGCAAAAACCTAGTGACAGATTCCCTATGAGGAGCGATTGATGCATGAAATCATGCCTGTACCTAGTTCCATCTGTAAACCTAGAGAGAAAAGTGAGTATAGGAGCCAAAGCAAGAATTTTTGTAAAAGAAAGTTTTTTATTTCAGCAAGTTAAAAGGATTAAAAAAAACCACAAAGAGATCACTCACAATAGACCCCATAGGTAGTCAAGAAGCACAAAAAAATACACTAGTATCATCAGAGAGTTGTATATATCATACAGTCACTGTATGCACACTGGTAATGAAGCCACTGTTTAAGAGGAATGAAAAGAACATACCTGTCTGCACGAACACATGCTAGAAAAAGAAACAATGTGCAGAAAAACGACCGCAAAAAAAACGGCACAACACCAATTAGCCAGAGATTACCAGAAACATCTGGAAAAAAGGAATGGAAAGACGTTATCAGATATTCGCATGAACCAAAAAAAAAGATAATGTCAAGATAAAGAAATACACCGTGTTCCAAATCATTTTGCAAATTGGATTCAAGTGTCATAGCGATTAATTTGTATTTTTTTTCAATGAAACTCATTGATGGTATTGTGTCTCAGGGTTCTTTGGATCACTGAACTCAATCTCAGATACCTGTGATAATTAGTTTGCCAGGTGAGCCCGATAAAAGGAAAACTGGAGGCTCCACAATATTAAGCAGGCCACAGTTTTCAAGTAACATGGGAAAGAAAAAGGATCTCTCTGCTGTCGAAAAGCAGCAAATAATGCAATGCCTTGGACAGGGGATGAAAACATTAGATATTTCACGAAAACGTAAGCGTGATCATCGTACTGTGAAGAGATTTGTGGCTGATTCAGAGCACATACGTGTTGGTGCTGATAGAGGCAGAACGAGGAAGGTTTCTGCCAGGCAAGTTCATCGGATTAAGAGAGCGGCTGCTAAAAAGCCGCTACAAACCAGCAAACAGATATTTGAAGCTGCTGGTGCCTCTGGAGTCCCTCGATCCTCAAGGTGTAGGATCCTTCAAAGGCTAGATGTGGTGCATAAACCTACCATTCGACCACCCCTAACCAGTTCTCACAAGCAGAAATAGTTGCAGTGGGCCCAGACATACCTGAAGACTAATTTTCAAACAGTCTTTTTTACTGCTGAGTGTCGAGCAACCCTGGATGGTCCAGATGGATGGAGTGGTGGATGGTTGGTGGATGGCCACCGTGTCCCAACAAGGCTGTGACGTCAGCAAGGAGGTGGAGGAGTCATGTTTTGGGCCGGAATCATGGGGAGACCTCTGGTATGCCCCTTTAGGGTTCCTGAAGGTGTGAAAATGACCTCTGCAAAGTATATAGAGCTTCTGACTGACAACTTTCTTCCATGGTACAAAAAGCAGAAATGTGCTTTCAGGAGCAAAATCATCTTCATGCATGACAATGCCCCATCTCATGCTGCAAAGAATACCTCTGTGTCATTGGCTGCTATGGGCATAAAAGGAGATAAACTCATGGTGTGGCCACCACCTTCACCTGACCTCAACCCTATAGAGAACCTTTGGAGTATCATGAAGCAAAAGATCTATGAGGGTGGGATGCAGTTCACATCAAAACAGCAGCTTTGGGAGGCTATTCTGACATCATGGAAAGAAATTCAAGCAGAAACTCTCCAAAAACTCACAAGTTCAATGGATGCAAGAATCGTGAAGGTGATCTCAAAGAAGGGCTCCTATGTTAACATGTAACTTGGCCTGTTAGTATGTTTTGGATTTAAATAGCTTTTTATTTCAGTGAATGTGACCTACTAATGCTGCAAAATCCACAAATGAGCATTTTCAGTTCTTTAAAACATAGAAAATGTTTAGAAACTCTACTGTGCCTAATAATTTGGAACAGTGCATTTTGAGGTTTGTTTGTTTAAAAAAAATTGAAGATTATACTGTTATCATTGGGAGGATTCTTCAATAAAATTAGATGTATACTCTAACGGGTGATGAGTTTTATTAGACTGACTGTCATTTGCGAATTTTCTGTGTTAAGGTAGTGGTGAGCAGTGCCCGGGACATGGTGAGCCTTCCCGCCGGACCCCAACTGATGTGCACTTTATTATGGGACACAAGACTGTAACAACACCCCGAGGTGGAATGTGCTGATCCCGAATTTAATAGATAGACCCCACTTAGCGAAAGAAATCAAACTAAAAGCTATTTGTTTTGTAAGTTTTGTATTTGTAAGCTAATATTTGTAAGAAGCCTGAAATCCTTGAGGATGTGTCCACAATGGTGGTATTGTAAGCCATAGCCCCAGCTTGCGCTGGTCAGTGAGCTGTGAGTTCCCAAGGATGTGTAAAAAGGGGGGTGCGGTGGGCACTTGGTGTGCCCTGTCAGTAGGTATGGTGGGTAGAGAGGAGCATATGTTGTGCTCTCTGGTACCCGGTTCAGTGGGTGCAGAGTGGGACATGGGTGCTCTCCTCTCTGCTGGCTGGCCATCCATGTGGTCCCACTCCTCCCACTGCCGTTGCCTGAGCTCCGCACCCAAATGATTAGAATGTTCCGAGCTCTATTTATGTGCTCACATTGTCAGAGACTTTTACCTTATGGAGAGGAAAAAACCCCTGAAATTGAAATTGACCTGGTGATAAAGTGAACCCGCCCCTGCTGCCAGAATGGTCCGCCCCTGCTGAATATTTCTGGTAAAATGGTTAAAAAGCGGTTGTGTGTTGCTTTTTGCCACCAGCTGATTTGCATATATTGGTAAGCGAGAGCTCTGATTGGCTGGCTGGAGAATGCACACGTGAGCTAGAGAAACTGTACTGTAGACAGGCAGAGAGCTGATGTGAGGGTATCCGGCTCGTACTGTAGGGGTCGCTACAACAAATAGTCATCAGGAGAGATGAGGAGCGATAGAAGCCGTCTGGGTACAGGAATTGTCCCTCGTGGGGGAATATGTTATTTAGTCTCTGGAAAGGTCTTGGATTGAGCATCCCAGCCTGTGATAGATGACTGGAATCAGGTTCTCTGCCCCTACATCATGCTGCTCTCATATGAGGCAGCAAAAACCTAGTGACAGATTCCCTATGAGGAGCGATTGATGCATGAAATCATGCCTGTACCTAGTTCCATCTGTAAACCTAGAGAGAAAAGTGAGTATAGGAGCCAAAGCAAGAATTTTTGTAAAAGAAAGTTTTTTATTTCAGCAAGTTAAAAGGATTAAAAAAAACCACAAAGAGATCACTCACAATAGACCCCATAGGTAGTCAAGAAGCACAAAAAAATACACTAGTATCATCAGAGAGTTGTATATATCATACAGTCACTGTATGCACACTGGTAATGAAGCCACTGTTTAAGAGGAATGAAAAGAACATACCTGTCTGCACGAACACATGCTAGAAAAAGAAACAATGTGCAGAAAAACAACCGCAAAAAAAACGGCACAACACCAATTAGCCAGAGATTACCAGAAACATCTGGAAAAAAGGAATGGAAAGACGTTATCAGATATTCGCATGAACCAAAAAAAAAGATAATGTCAAGATAAAGAAATACACCGTGTTCCAAATCATTTTGCAAATTGGATTCAAGTGTCATAGCGATTAATTTGTATTTTTTTTCAATGAAACTCATTGATGGTATTGTGTCTCAGGGTTCTTTGGATCACTGAACTCAATCTCAGATACCTGTGATAATTAGTTTGCCAGGTGAGCCCGATAAAAGGAAAACTGGAGGCTCCACAATATTAAGCAGGCCACAGTTTTCAAGTAACATGGGAAAGAAAAAGGATCTCTCTGCTGTCGAAAAGCAGCAAATAATGCAATGCCTTGGACAGGGGATGAAAACATTAGATATTTCACGAAAACGTAAGCGTGATCATCGTACTGTGAAGAGATTTGTGGCTGATTCAGAGCACATACGTGTTGGTGCTGATAGAGGCAGAACGAGGAAGGTTTCTGCCAGGCAAGTTCATCGGATTAAGAGAGCGGCTGCTAAAAAGCCGCTACAAACCAGCAAACAGATATTTGAAGCTGCTGGTGCCTCTGGAGTCCCTCGATCCTCAAGGTGTAGGATCCTTCAAAGGCTAGATGTGGTGCATAAACCTACCATTCGACCACCCCTAACCAGTTCTCACAAGCAGAAATAGTTGCAGTGGGCCCAGACATACCTGAAGACTAATTTTCAAACAGTCTTTTTTACTGCTGAGTGTCGAGCAACCCTGGATGGTCCAGATGGATGGAGTGGTGGATGGTTGGTGGATGGCCACCGTGTCCCAACAAGGCTGTGACGTCAGCAAGGAGGTGGAGGAGTCATGTTTTGGGCCGGAATCATGAGGAGACCTCTGGTATGCCCCTTTAGGGTTCCTGAAGGTGTGAAAATGACCTCTGCAAAGTATATAGAGCTTCTGACTGACAACTTTCTTCCATGGTACAAAAAGCAGAAATGTGCTTTCAGGAGCAAAATCATCTTCATGCATGACAATGCCCCATCTCATGCTGCAAAGAATACCTCTGTGTCATTGGCTGCTATGGGCATAAAAGGAGATAAACTCATGGTGTGGCCACCACCTTCACCTGACCTCAACCCTATAGAGAACCTTTGGAGTATCATGAAGCAAAAGATCTATGAGGGTGGGATGCAGTTCACATCAAAACAGCAGCTTTGGGAGGCTATTCTGACATCATGGAAAGAAATTCAAGCAGAAACTCTCCAAAAACTCACAAGTTCAATGGATGCAAGAATCGTGAAGGTGATCTCAAAGAAGGGCTCCTATGTTAACATGTAACTTGGCCTGTTAGTATGTTTTGGATTTAAATAGCTTTTTATTTCAGTGAATGTGACCTACTAATGCTGCAAAATCCACAAATGAGCATTTTCAGTTCTTTAAAACATAGAAAATGTTTAGAAACTCTACTGTGCCTAATAATTTGGAACAGTGCATTTTGAGGTTTGTTTGTTTAAAAAAAATTGAAGATTATACTGTTATCATTGGGAGGATTCTTCAATAAAATTAGATGTATACTCTAACGGGTGATGAGTTTTATTAGACTGACTGTCATTTGCGAATTTTCTGTGTTAAGGTAGTGGTGAGCAGTGCCCGGGACATGGTGAGCCTTCCCGCCGGACCCCAACTGATGTGCACTTTATTATGGGACACAAGACTGTAACAACACCCCGAGGTGGAATGTGCTGATCCCGAATTTAATAGATAGACCCCACTTAGCGAAAGAAATCAAACTAAAAGCTATTTGTTTTGTAAGTTTTGTATTTGTAAGCTAATATTTGTAAGAAGCCTGAAATCCTTGAGGATGTGTCCACAATGGTGGTATTGTAAGCCATAGCCCCAGCTTGCGCTGGTCAGTGAGCTGTGAGTTCCCAAGGATGTGTAAAAAGGGGGGTGCGGTGGGCACTTGGTGTGTCCTGTCAGTAGGTATGGTGGGTAGAGAGGAGCATATGTTGTGCTCTCTGGTACCCGCTTCAGTGGGTGCAGAGTGGGACATGGGTGCTCTCCTCTCTGCTGGCTGGCCATCCATGTGGTCCCACTCCTCCCACTGCCGTTGCCTGAGCTCCGCACCCGAATGATTAGAATGTTCCGAGCTCTATTTATGTGCTCACATTGTCAGAGACTTTTACCTTATGGAGAGGAAAAAACCCCTGACATTGAAATTGACCTGGTGATAAAGTGAACCCGCCCCTGCTGCCAGAATGGTCCGCGCCTGCTGAATATTTCTGGTAAAATGGTTAAAAAGCGGTTGTGTGTTGCTTTTTGCCACCAGCTGATTTGCATATATTGGTAAGCGAGAACTCTGATTGGCTGGCTGGAGAATGCACACGTGAGCTAGAGAAACTGTACTGTAGACAGGCAGAGAGCTGATGTGAGGGTATCCGGCTCGTACTGTAGGGGTCGCTACAACAAATAGTCATCAGGAGAGATGAGGAGCGATAGAAGCCGTCTGGGTACAGGAATTGTCCCTCGTGGGGGAATATGTTATTTAGTCTCTGGAAAGGTCTTGGATTGAGCATCCCAGCCTGTGATAGATGACTGGAATCAGGTTCTCTGCCCCTACATCATGCTGCTCTCATATGAGGCAGCAAAAACCTAGTGACAGATTCCCTATGAGGAGCGATTGATGCATGAAATCATGCCTGTACCTAGTTCCATCTGTAAACCTAGAGAGAAAAGTGAGTATAGGAGCCAAAGCAAGAATTTTTGTAAAAGAAAGTTTTTTATTTCAGCAAGTTAAAAGGATTAAAAAAAACCACAAAGAGATCACTCACAATAGACCCCATAGGTAGTCAAGAAGCACAAAAAAATACACTAGTATCATCAGAGAGTTGTATATATCATACAGTCACTGTATGCACACTGGTAATGAAGCCACTGTTTAAGAGGAATGAAAAGAACATACCTGTCTGCACGAACACATGCTAGAAAAAGAAACAATGTGCAGAAAAACAACCGCAAAAAAAACGGCACAACACCAATTAGCCAGAGATTACCAGAAACATCTGGAAAAAAGGAATGGAAAGACGTTATCAGATATTCGCATGAACCAAAAAAAAAGATAATGTCAAGATAAAGAAATACACCGTGTTCCAAATCATTTTGCAAATTGGATTCAAGTGTCATAGCGATTAATTTGTATTTTTTTTCAATGAAACTCATTGATGGTATTGTGTCTCAGGGTTCTTTGGATCACTGAACTCAATCTCAGATACCTGTGATAATTAGTTTGCCAGGTGAGCCCGATAAAAGGAAAACTGGAGGCTCCACAATATTAAGCAGGCCACAGTTTTCAAGTAACATGGGAAAGAAAAAGGATCTCTCTGCTGTCGAAAAGCAGCAAATAATGCAATGCCTTGGACAGGGGATGAAAACATTAGATATTTCACGAAAACGTAAGCGTGATCATCGTACTGTGAAGAGATTTGTGGCTGATTCAGAGCACATACGTGTTGGTGCTGATAGAGGCAGAACGAGGAAGGTTTCTGCCAGGCAAGTTCATCGGATTAAGAGAGCGGCTGCTAAAAAGCCGCTACAAACCAGCAAACAGATATTTGAAGCTGCTGGTGCCTCTGGAGTCCCTCGATCCTCAAGGTGTAGGATCCTTCAAAGGCTAGATGTGGTGCATAAACCTACCATTCGACCACCCCTAACCAGTTCTCACAAGCAGAAATAGTTGCAGTGGGCCCAGACATACCTGAAGACTAATTTTCAAACAGTCTTTTTTACTGCTGAGTGTCGAGCAACCCTGGATGGTCCAGATGGATGGAGTGGTGGATGGTTGGTGGATGGCCACCGTGTCCCAACAAGGCTGTGACGTCAGCAAGGAGGTGGAGGAGTCATGTTTTGGGCCGGAATCATGGGGAGACCTCTGGTATGCCCCTTTAGGGTTCCTGAAGGTGTGAAAATGACCTCTGCAAAGTATATAGAGCTTCTGACTGACAACTTTCTTCCATGGTACAAAAAGCAGAAATGTGCTTTCAGGAGCAAAATCATCTTCATGCATGACAATGCCCCATCTCATGCTGCAAAGAATACCTCTGTGTCATTGGCTGCTATGGGCATAAAAGGAGATAAACTCATGGTGTGGCCACCACCTTCACCTGACCTCAACCCTATAGAGAACCTTTGGAGTATCATGAAGCAAAAGATCTATGAGGGTGGGATGCAGTTCACATCAAAACAGCAGCTTTGGGAGGCTATTCTGACATCATGGAAAGAAATTCAAGCAGAAACTCTCCAAAAACTCACAAGTTCAATGGATGCAAGAATCGTGAAGGTGATCTCAAAGAAGGGCTCCTATGTTAACATGTAACTTGGCCTGTTAGTATGTTTTGGATTTAAATAGCTTTTTATTTCAGTGAATGTGACCTACTAATGCTGCAAAATCCACAAATGAGCATTTTCAGTTCTTTAAAACATAGAAAATGTTTAGAAACTCTACTGTGCCTAATAATTTGGAACAGTGCATTTTGAGGTTTGTTTGTTTAAAAAAAATTGAAGATTATACTGTTATCATTGGGAGGATTCTTCAATAAAATTAGATGTATACTCTAACGGGTGATGAGTTTTATTAGACTGACTGTCATTTGCGAATTTTCTGTGTTAAGGTAGTGGTGAGCAGTGCCCGGGACATGGTGAGCCTTCCCGCCGGACCCCAACTGATGTGCACTTTATTATGGGACACAAGACTGTAACAACACCCCGAGGTGGAATGTGCTGATCCCGAATTTAATAGATAGACCCCACTTAGCGAAAGAAATCAAACTAAAAGCTATTTGTTTTGTAAGTGTTGTATTTGTAAGCTAATATTTGTAAGAAGCCTGAAATCCTTGAGGATGTGTCCACAATGGTGGTATTGTAAGCCATAGCCCCAGCTTGCGCTGGTCAGTGAGCTGTGAGTTCCCAAGGATGTGTAAAAAGGGGGGTGCGGTGGGCACTTGGTGTGTCCTGTCAGTAGGTATGGTGGGTAGAGAGGAGCATATGTTGTGCTCTCTGGTACCCGCTTCAGTGGGTGCAGAGTGGGACATGGGTGCTCTCCTCTCTGCTGGCTGGCCATCCATGTGGTCCCACTCCTCCCACTGCCGTTGCCTGAGCTCCGCACCCGAATGATTAGAATGTTCCGAGCTCTATTTATGTGCTCACATTGTCAGAGACTTTTACCTTATGGAGAGGAAAAAACCCCTGACATTGAAATTGACCTGGTGATAAAGTGAACCCGCCCCTGCTGCCAGAATGGTCCGCGCCTGCTGAATATTTCTGGTAAAATGGTTAAAAAGCGGTTGTGTGTTGCTTTTTGCCACCAGCTGATTTGCATATATTGGTAAGCGAGAACTCTGATTGGCTGGCTGGAGAATGCACACGTGAGCTAGAGAAACTGTACTGTAGACAGGCAGAGAGCTGATGTGAGGGTATCCGGCTCGTACTGTAGGTGTCGCTACAACAAATAGTCATCAGGAGAGATGAGGAGCGATAGAAGCCGTCTGGGTACAGGAATTGTCCCTCGTCGGGGAATATGTTATTTAGTCTCTGGAAAGGTCTTGGATTGAGCATCCCAGCCTGTGATAGATGACTGGAATCAGGTTCTCTGCCCCTACATCATGCTGCTCTCATATGAGGCAGCAAAAACCTAGTGACAGATTCCCTATGAGGAGCGATTGATGCATGAAATCATGCCTGTACCTAGTTCCATCTGTAAACCTAGAGAGAAAAGTGAGTATAGGAGCCAAAGCAAGAATTTTTGTAAAAGAAAGTTTTTTATTTCAGCAAGTTAAAAGGATTAAAAAAAACCACAAAGAGATCACTCACAATAGACCCCATAGGTAGTCAAGAAGCACAAAAAAATACACTAGTATCATCAGAGAGTTGTATATATCATACAGTCACTGTATGCACACTGGTAATGAAGCCACTGTTTAAGAGGAATGAAAAGAACATACCTGTCTGCACGAACACATGCTAGAAAAAGAAACAATGTGCAGAAAAACAACCGCAAAAAAAACGGCACAACACCAATTAGCCAGAGATTACCAGAAACATCTGGAAAAAAGGAATGGAAAGACGTTATCAGATATTCGCATGAACCAAAAAAAAAGATAATGTCAAGATAAAGAAATACACCGTGTTCCAAATCATTTTGCAAATTGGATTCAAGTGTCATAGCGATTAATTTGTATTTTTTTTCAATGAAACTCATTGATGGTATTGTGTCTCAGGGTTCTTTGGATCACTGAACTCAATCTCAGATACCTGTGATAATTAGTTTGCCAGGTGAGCCCGATAAAAGGAAAACTGGAGGCTCCACAATATTAAGCAGGCCACAGTTTTCAAGTAACATGGGAAAGAAAAAGGATCTCTCTGCTGTCGAAAAGCAGCAAATAATGCAATGCCTTGGACAGGGGATGAAAACATTAGATATTTCACGAAAACGTAAGCGTGATCATCGTACTGTGAAGAGATTTGTGGCTGATTCAGAGCACATACGTGTTGGTGCTGATAGAGGCAGAACGAGGAAGGTTTCTGCCAGGCAAGTTCATCGGATTAAGAGAGCGGCTGCTAAAAAGCCGCTACAAACCAGCAAACAGATATTTGAAGCTGCTGGTGCCTCTGGAGTCCCTCGATCCTCAAGGTGTAGGATCCTTCAAAGGCTAGATGTGGTGCATAAACCTACCATTCGACCACCCCTAACCAGTTCTCACAAGCAGAAATAGTTGCAGTGGGCCCAGACATACCTGAAGACTAATTTTCAAACAGTCTTTTTTACTGCTGAGTGTCGAGCAACCCTGGATGGTCCAGATGGATGGAGTGGTGGATGGTTGGTGGATGGCCACCGTGTCCCAACAAGGCTGTGACGTCAGCAAGGAGGTGGAGGAGTCATGTTTTGGGCCGGAATCATGGGGAGACCTCTGGTATGCCCCTTTAGGGTTCCTGAAGGTGTGAAAATGACCTCTGCAAAGTATATAGAGCTTCTGACTGACAACTTTCTTCCATGGTACAAAAAGCAGAAATGTGCTTTCAGGAGCAAAATCATCTTCATGCATGACAATGCCCCATCTCATGCTGCAAAGAATACCTCTGTGTCATTGGCTGCTATGGGCATAAAAGGAGATAAACTCATGGTGTGGCCACCACCTTCACCTGACCTCAACCCTATAGAGAACCTTTGGAGTATCATGAAGCAAAAGATCTATGAGGGTGGGATGCAGTTCACATCAAAACAGCAGCTTTGGGAGGCTATTCTGACATCATGGAAAGAAATTCAAGCAGAAACTCTCCAAAAACTCACAAGTTCAATGGATGCAAGAATCGTGAAGGTGATCTCAAAGAAGGGCTCCTATGTTAACATGTAACTTGGCCTGTTAGTATGTTTTGGATTTAAATAGCTTTTTATTTCAGTGAATGTGACCTACTAATGCTGCAAAATCCACAAATGAGCATTTTCAGTTCTTTAAAACATAGAAAATGTTTAGAAACTCTACTGTGCCTAATAATTTGGAACAGTGCATTTTGAGGTTTGTTTGTTTAAAAAAAATTGAAGATTATACTGTTATCATTGGGAGGATTCTTCAATAAAATTAGATGTATACTCTAACGGGTGATGAGTTTTATTAGACTGACTGTCATTTGCGAATTTTCTGTGTTAAGGTAGTGGTGAGCAGTGCCCGGGACATGGTGAGCCTTCCCGCCGGACCCCAACTGATGTGCACTTTATTATGGGACACAAGACTGTAACAACACCCCGAGGTGGAATGTGCTGATCCCGAATTTAATAGATAGACCCCACTTAGCGAAAGAAATCAAACTAAAAGCTATTTGTTTTGTAAGTTTTGTATTTGTAAGCTAATATTTGTAAGAAGCCTGAAATCCTTGAGGATGTGTCCACAATGGTGGTATTGTAAGCCATAGCCCCAGCTTGCGCTGGTCAGTGAGCTGTGAGTTCCCAAGGATGTGTAAAAAGGGGGGTGCGGTGGGCACTTGGTGTGTCCTGTCAGTAGGTATGGTGGGTAGAGAGGAGCATATGTTGTGCTCTCTGGTACCCGCTTCAGTGGGTGCAGAGTGGGACATGGGTGCTCTCCTCTCTGCTGGCTGGCCATCCATGTGGTCCCACTCCTCCCACTGCCGTTGCCTGAGCTCCGCACCCGAATGATTAGAATGTTCCGAGCTCTATTTATGTGCTCACATTGTCAGAGACTTTTACCTTATGGAGAGGAAAAAACCCCTGACATTGAAATTGACCTGGTGATAAAGTGAACCCGCCCCTGCTGCCAGAATGGTCCGCGCCTGCTGAATATTTCTGGTAAAATGGTTAAAAAGCGGTTGTGTGTTGCTTTTTGCCACCAGCTGATTTGCATATATTGGTAAGCGAGAACTCTGATTGGCTGGCTGGAGAATGCACACGTGAGCTAGAGAAACTGTACTGTAGACAGGCAGAGAGCTGATGTGAGGGTATCCGGCTCGTACTGTAGGGGTCGCTACAACAAATAGTCATCAGGAGAGATGAGGAGCGATAGAAGCCGTCTGGGTACAGGAATTGTCCCTCGTGGGGGAATATGTTATTTAGTCTCTGGAAAGGTCTTGGATTGAGCATCCCAGCCTGTGATAGATGACTGGAATCAGGTTCTCTGCCCCTACATCATGCTGCTCTCATATGAGGCAGCAAAAACCTAGTGACAGATTCCCTATGAGGAGCGATTGATGCATGAAATCATGCCTGTACCTAGTTCCATCTGTAAACCTAGAGAGAAAAGTGAGTATAGGAGCCAAAGCAAGAATTTTTGTAAAAGAAAGTTTTTTATTTCAGCAAGTTAAAAGGATTAAAAAAAACCACAAAGAGATCACTCACAATAGACCCCATAGGTAGTCAAGAAGCACAAAAAAATACACTAGTATCATCAGAGAGTTGTATATATCATACAGTCACTGTATGCACACTGGTAATGAAGCCACTGTTTAAGAGGAATGAAAAGAACATACCTGTCTGCACGAACACATGCTAGAAAAAGAAACAATGTGCAGAAAAACAACCGCAAAAAAAACGGCACAACACCAATTAGCCAGAGATTACCAGAAACATCTGGAAAAAAGGAATGGAAAGACGTTATCAGATATTCGCATGAACCAAAAACAAAGATAATGTCAAGATAAAGAAATACACCGTGTTCCAAATCATTTTGCAAATTGGATTCAAGTGTCATAGCGATTAATTTGTATTTTTTTTCAATGAAACTCATTGATGGTATTGTGTCTCAGGGTTCTTTGGATCACTGAACTCAATCTCAGATACCTGTGATAATTAGTTTGCCAGGTGAGCCCGATAAAAGGAAAACTGGAGGCTCCACAATATTAAGCAGGCCACAGTTTTCAAGTAACATGGGAAAGAAAAAGGATCTCTCTGCTGTCGAAAAGCAGCAAATAATGCAATGCCTTGGACAGGGGATGAAAACATTAGATATTTCACGAAAACGTAAGCGTGATCATCGTACTGTGAAGAGATTTGTGGCTGATTCAGAGCACATACGTGTTGGTGCTGATAGAGGCAGAACGAGGAAGGTTTCTGCCAGGCAAGTTCATCGGATTAAGAGAGCGGCTGCTAAAAAGCCGCTACAAACCAGCAAACAGATATTTGAAGCTGCTGGTGCCTCTGGAGTCCCTCGATCCTCAAGGTGTAGGATCCTTCAAAGGCTAGATGTGGTGCATAAACCTACCATTCGACCACCCCTAACCAGTTCTCACAAGCAGAAATAGTTGCAGTGGGCCCAGACATACCTGAAGACTAATTTTCAAACAGTCTTTTTTACTGCTGAGTGTCGAGCAACCCTGGATGGTCCAGATGGATGGAGTGGTGGATGGTTGGTGGATGGCCACCGTGTCCCAACAAGGCTGTGACGTCAGCAAGGAGGTGGAGGAGTCATGTTTTGGGCCGGAATCATGGGGAGACCTCTGGTATGCCCCTTTAGGGTTCCTGAAGGTGTGAAAATGACCTCTGCAAAGTATATAGAGCTTCTGACTGACAACTTTCTTCCATGGTACAAAAAGCAGAAATGTGCTTTCAGGAGCAAAATCATCTTCATGCATGACAATGCCCCATCTCATGCTGCAAAGAATACCTCTGTGTCATTGGCTGCTATGGGCATAAAAGGAGATAAACTCATGGTGTGGCCACCACCTTCACCTGACCTCAACCCTATAGAGAACCTTTGGAGTATCATGAAGCAAAAGATCTATGAGGGTGGGATGCAGTTCACATCAAAACAGCAGCTTTGGGAGGCTATTCTGACATCATGGAAAGAAATTCAAGCAGAAACTCTCCAAAAACTCACAAGTTCAATGGATGCAAGAATCGTGAAGGTGATCTCAAAGAAGGGCTCCTATGTTAACATGTAACTTGGCCTGTTAGTATGTTTTGGATTTAAATAGCTTTTTATTTCAGTGAATGTGACCTACTAATGCTGCAAAATCCACAAATGAGCATTTTCAGTTCTTTAAAACATAGAAAATGTTTAGAAACTCTACTGTGCCTAATAATTTGGAACAGTGCATTTTGAGGTTTGTTTGTTTAAAAAAAATTGAAGATTATACTGTTATCATTGGGAGGATTCTTCAATAAAATTAGATGTATACTCTAACGGGTGATGAGTTTTATTAGACTGACTGTCATTTGCGAATTTTCTGTGTTAAGGTAGTGGTGAGCAGTGCCCGGGACATGGTGAGCCTTCCCGCCGGACCCCAACTGATGTGCACTTTATTATGGGACACAAGACTGTAACAACACCCCGAGGTGGAATGTGCTGATCCCGAATTTAATAGATAGACCCCACTTAGCGAAAGAAATCAAACTAAAAGCTATTTGTTTTGTAAGTTTTGTATTTGTAAGCTAATATTTGTAAGAAGCCTGAAATCCTTGAGGATGTGTCCACAATGGTGGTATTGTAAGCCATAGCCCCAGCTTGCGCTGGTCAGTGAGCTGTGAGTTCCCAAGGATGTGTAAAAAGGGGGGTGCGGTGGGCACTTGGTGTGTCCTGTCAGTAGGTATGGTGGGTAGAGAGGAGCATATGTTGTGCTCTCTGGTACCCGCTTCAGTGGGTGCAGAGTGGGACATGGGTGCTCTCCTCTCTGCTGGCTGGCCATCCATGTGGTCCCACTCCTCCCACTGCCGTTGCCTGAGCTCCGCACCCGAATGATTAGAATGTTCCGAGCTCTATTTATGTGCTCACATTGTCAGAGACTTTTACCTTATGGAGAGGAAAAAACCCCTGACATTGAAATTGACCTGGTGATAAAGTGAACCCGCCCCTGCTGCCAGAATGGTCCGCGCCTGCTGAATATTTCTGGTAAAATGGTTAAAAAGCGGTTGTGTGTTGCTTTTTGCCACCAGCTGATTTGCATATATTGGTAAGCGAGAACTCTGATTGGCTGGCTGGAGAATGCACACGTGAGCTAGAGAAACTGTACTGTAGACAGGCAGAGAGCTGATGTGAGGGTATCCGGCTCGTACTGTAGGGGTCGCTACAACAAATAGTCATCAGGAGAGATGAGGAGCGATAGAAGCCGTCTGGGTACAGGAATTGTCCCTCGTGGGGGAATATGTTATTTAGTCTCTGGAAAGGTCTTGGATTGAGCATCCCAGCCTGTGATAGATGACTGGAATCAGGTTCTCTGCCCCTACATCATGCTGCTCTCATATGAGGCAGCAAAAACCTAGTGACAGATTCCCTATGAGGAGCGATTGATGCATGAAATCATGCCTGTACCTAGTTCCATCTGTAAACCTAGAGAGAAAAGTGAGTATAGGAGCCAAAGCAAGAATTTTTGTAAAAGAAAGTTTTTTATTTCAGCAAGTTAAAAGGATTAAAAAAAACCACAAAGAGATCACTCACAATAGACCCCATAGGTAGTCAAGAAGCACAAAAAAATACACTAGTATCATCAGAGAGTTGTATATATCATACAGTCACTGTATGCACACTGGTAATGAAGCCACTGTTTAAGAGGAATGAAAAGAACATACCTGTCTGCACGAACACATGCTAGAAAAAGAAACAATGTGCAGAAAAACAACCGCAAAAAAAACGGCACAACACCAATTAGCCAGAGATTACCAGAAACATCTGGAAAAAAGGAATGGAAAGACGTTATCAGATATTCGCATGAACCAAGAAAAAAGATAATGTCAAGATAAAGAAATACACCGTGTTCCAAATCATTTTGCAAATTGGATTCAAGTGTCATAGCGATTAATTTGTATTTTTTTTCAATGAAACTCATTGATGGTATTGTGTCTCAGGGTTCTTTGGATCACTGAACTCAATCTCAGATACCTGTGATAATTAGTTTGCCAGGTGAGCCCGATAAAAGGAAAACTGGATGCTCCACAATATTAAGCAGGCCACAGTTTTCAAGTAACATGGGAAAGAAAAAGGATCTCTCTGCTGTCGAAAAGCAGCAAATAATGCAATGCCTTGGACAGGGGATGAAAACATTAGATATTTCACGAAAACGTAAGCGTGATCATCGTACTGTGAAGAGATTTGTGGCTGATTCAGAGCACATACGTGTTGGTGCTGATAGAGGCAGAACGAGGAAGGTTTCTGCCAGGCAAGTTCATCGGATTAAGAGAGCGGCTGCTAAAAAGCCGCTACAAACCAGCAAACAGATATTTGAAGCTGCTGGTGCCTCTGGAGTCCCTCGATCCTCAAGGTGTAGGATCCTTCAAAGGCTAGATGTGGTGCATAAACCTACTATTCGACCACCCCTAACCAGTTCTCACAAGCAGAAATAGTTGCAGTGGGCCCAGACATACCTGAAGACTAATTTTCAAACAGTCTTTTTTACTGCTGAGTGTCGAGCAACCCTGGATGGTCCAGATGGATGGAGTGGTGGATGGTTGGTGGATGGCCACCGTGTCCCAACAAGGCTGTGACGTCAGCAAGGAGGTGGAGGAGTCATGTTTTGGGCCGGAATCATGGGGAGACCTCTGGTATGCCCCTTTAGGGTTCCTGAAGGTGTGAAAATGACCTCTGCAAAGTATATAGAGCTTCTGACTGACAACTTTCTTCCATGGTACAAAAAGCAGAAATGTGCTTTCAGGAGCAAAATCATCTTCATGCATGACAATGCCCCATCTCATGCTGCAAAGAATACCTCTGTGTCATTGGCTGCTATGGGCATAAAAGGAGATAAACTCATGGTGTGGCCACCACCTTCACCTGACCTCAACCCTATAGAGAACCTTTGGAGTATCATGAAGCAAAAGATCTATGAGGGTGGGATGCAGTTCACATCAAAACAGCAGCTTTGGGAGGCTATTCTGACATCATGGAAAGAAATTCAAGCAGAAACTCTCCAAAAACTCACAAGTTCAATGGATGCAAGAATCGTGAAGGTGATCTCAAAGAAGGGCTCCTATGTTAACATGTAACTTGGCCTGTTAGTATGTTTTGGATTTAAATAGCTTTTTATTTCAGTGAATGTGACCTACTAATGCTGCAAAATCCACAAATGAGCATTTTCAGTTCTTTAAAACATAGAAAATGTTTAGAAACTCTACTGTGCCTAATAATTTGGAACAGTGCATTTTGAGGTTTGTTTGTTTAAAAAAAATTGAAGATTATACTGTTATCATTGGGAGGATTCTTCAATAAAATTAGATGTATACTCTAACGGGTGATGAGTTTTATTAGACTGACTGTCATTTGCGAATTTTCTGTGTTAAGGTAGTGGTGAGCAGTGCCCGGGACATGGTGAGCCTTCCCGCCGGACCCCAACTGATGTGCACTTTATTATGGGACACAAGACTGTAACAACACCCCGAGGTGGAATGTGCTGATCCCGAATTTAATAGATAGACCCCACTTAGCGAAAGAAATCAAACTAAAAGCTATTTGTTTTGTAAGTTTTGTATTTGTAAGCTAATATTTGTAAGAAGCCTGAAATCCTTGAGGATGTGTCCACAATGGTGGTATTGTAAGCCATAGCCCCAGCTTGCGCTGGTCAGTGAGCTGTGAGTTCCCAAGGATGTGTAAAAAGGGGGGTGCGGTGGGCACTTGGTGTGTCCTGTCAGTAGGTATGGTGGGTAGAGAGGAGCATATGTTGTGCTCTCTGGTACCCGGTTCAGTGGGTGCAGAGTGGGACATGGGTGCTCTCCTCTCTGCTGGCTGGCCATCCATGTGGTCCCACTCCTCCCACTGCCGTTGCCTGAGCTCCGCACCCGAATGATTAGAATGTTCCGAGCTCTATTTATGTGCTCACATTGTCAGAGACTTTTACCTTATGGAGAGGAAAAAACCCCTGACATTGAAATTGACCTGGTGATAAAGTGAACCCGCCCCTGCTGCCAGAATGGTCCGCGCCTGCTGAATATTTCTGGTAAAATGGTTAAAAAGCGGTTGTGTGTTGCTTTTTGCCACCAGCTGATTTGCATATATTGGTAAGCGAGAACTCTGATTGGCTGGCTGGAGAATGCACACGTGAGCTAGAGAAACTGTACTGTAGACAGGCAGAGAGCTGATGTGAGGGTATCCGGCTCGTACTGTAGGGGTCGCTACAACAAATAGTCATCAGGAGAGATGAGGAGCGATAGAAGCCGTCTGGGTACAGGAATTGTCCCTCGTGGGGGAATATGTTATTTAGTCTCTGGAAAGGTCTTGGATTGAGCATCCCAGCCTGTGATAGATGACTGGAATCAGGTTCTCTGCCCCTACATCATGCTGCTCTCATATGAGGCAGCAAAAACCTAGTGACAGATTCCCTATGAGGAGCGATTGATGCATGAAATCATGCCTGTACCTAGTTCCATCTGTAAACCTAGAGAGAAAAGTGAGTATAGGAGCCAAAGCAAGAATTTTTGTAAAAGAAAGTTTTTTATTTCAGCAAGTTAAAAGGATTAAAAAAAACCACAAAGAGATCACTCACAATAGACCCCATAGGTAGTCAAGAAGCACAAAAAAATACACTAGTATCATCAGAGAGTTGTATATATCATACAGTCACTGTATGCACACTGGTAATGAAGCCACTGTTTAAGAGGAATGAAAAGAACATACCTGTCTGCACGAACACATGCTAGAAAAAGAAACAATGTGCAGAAAAACAACCGCAAAAAAAACGGCACAACACCAATTAGCCAGAGATTACCAGAAACATCTGGAAAAAAGGAATGGAAAGACGTTATCAGATATTCGCATGAACCAAAAAAAAAGATAATGTCAAGATAAAGAAATACACCGTGTTCCAAATCATTTTGCAAATTGGATTCAAGTGTCATAGCGATTAATTTGTATTTTTTTTCAATGAAACTCATTGATGGTATTGTGTCTCAGGGTTCTTTGGATCACTGAACTCAATCTCAGATACCTGTGATAATTAGTTTGCCAGGTGAGCCCGATAAAAGGAAAACTGGAGGCTCCACAATATTAAGCAGGCCACAGTTTTCAAGTAACATGGGAAAGAAAAAGGATCTCTCTGCTGTCGAAAAGCAGCAAATAATGCAATGCCTTGGACAGGGGATGAAAACATTAGATATTTCACGAAAACGTAAGCGTGATCATCGTACTGTGAAGAGATTTGTGGCTGATTCAGAGCACATACGTGTTGGTGCTGATAGAGGCAGAACGAGGAAGGTTTCTGCCAGGCAAGTTCATCGGATTAAGAGAGCGGCTGCTAAAAAGCCGCTACAAACCAGCAAACAGATATTTGAAGCTGCTGGTGCCTCTGGAGTCCCTCGATCCTCAAGGTGTAGGATCCTTCAAAGGCTAGATGTGGTGCATAAACCTACCATTCGACCACCCCTAACCAGTTCTCACAAGCAGAAATAGTTGCAGTGGGCCCAGACATACCTGAAGACTAATTTTCAAACAGTCTTTTTTACTGCTGAGTGTCGAGCAACCCTGGATGGTCCAGATGGATGGAGTGGTGGATGGTTGGTGGATGGCCACCGTGTCCCAACAAGGCTGTGACGTCAGCAAGGAGGTGGAGGAGTCATGTTTTGGGCCGGAATCATGGGGAGACCTCTGGTATGCCCCTTTAGGGTTCCTGAAGGTGTGAAAATGACCTCTGCAAAGTATATAGAGCTTCTGACTGACAACTTTCTTCCATGGTACAAAAAGCAGAAATGTGCTTTCAGGAGCAAAATCATCTTCATGCATGACAATGCCCCATCTCATGCTGCAAAGAATACCTCTGTGTCATTGGCTGCTATGGGCATAAAAGGAGATAAACTCATGGTGTGGCCACCACCTTCACCTGACCTCAACCCTATAGAGAACCTTTGGAGTATCATGAAGCAAAAGATCTATGAGGGTGGGATGCAGTTCACATCAAAACAGCAGCTTTGGGAGGCTATTCTGACATCATGGAAAGAAATTCAAGCAGAAACTCTCCAAAAACTCACAAGTTCAATGGATGCAAGAATCGTGAAGGTGATCTCAAAGAAGGGCTCCTATGTTAACATGTAACTTGGCCTGTTAGTATGTTTTGGATTTAAATAGCTTTTTATTTCAGTGAATGTGACCTACTAATGCTGCAAAATCCACAAATGAGCATTTTCAGTTCTTTAAAACATAGAAAATGTTTAGAAACTCTACTGTGCCTAATAATTTGGAACAGTGCATTTTGAGGTTTGTTTGTTTAAAAAAAATTGAAGATTATACTGTTATCATTGGGAGGATTCTTCAATAAAATTAGATGTATACTCTAACGGGTGATGAGTTTTATTAGACTGACTGTCATTTGCGAATTTTCTGTGTTAAGGTAGTGGTGAGCAGTGCCCGGGACATGGTGAGCCTTCCCGCCGGACCCCAACTGATGTGCACTTTATTATGGGACACAAGACTGTAACAACACCCCGAGGTGGAATGTGCTGATCCCGAATTTAATAGATAGACCCCACTTAGCGAAAGAAATCAAACTAAAAGCTATTTGTTTTGTAAGTTTTGTATTTGTAAGCTAATATTTGTAAGAAGCCTGAAATCCTTGAGGATGTGTCCACAATGGTGGTATTGTAAGCCATAGCCCCAGCTTGCGCTGGTCAGTGAGCTGTGAGTTCCCAAGGATGTGTAAAAAGGGGGGTGCGGTGGGCACTTGGTGTGTCCTGTCAGTAGGTATGGTGGGTAGAGAGGAGCATATGTTGTGCTCTCTGGTACCCGCTTCAGTGGGTGCAGAGTGGGACATGGGTGCTCTCCTCTCTGCTGGCTGGCCATCCATGTGGTCCCACTCCTCCCACTGCCGTTGCCTGAGCTCCGCACCCAAATGATTAGAATGTTCCGAGCTCTATTTATGTGCTCACATTGTCAGAGACTTTTACCTTATGGAGAGGAAAAAACCCCTGACATTGAAATTGACCTGGTGATAAAGTGAACCCGCCCCTGCTGCCAGAATGGTCCGCGCCTGCTGAATATTTCTGGTAAAATGGTTAAAAAGCGGTTGTGTGTTGCTTTTTGCCACCAGCTGATTTGCATATATTGGTAAGCGAGAACTCTGATTGGCTGGCTGGAGAATGCACACGTGAGCTAGAGAAACTGTACTGTAGACAGGCAGAGAGCTGATGTGAGGGTATCCGGCTCGTACTGTAGGGGTCGCTACAACAAATAGTCATCAGGAGAGATGAGGAGCGATAGAAGCCGTCTGGGTACAGGAATTGTCCCTCGTGGGGGAATATGTTATTTAGTCTCTGGAAAGGTCTTGGATTGAGCATCCCAGCCTGTGATAGATGACTGGAATCAGGTTCTCTGCCCCTACATCATGCTGCTCTCATATGAGGCAGCAAAAACCTAGTGACAGATTCCCTATGAGGAGCGATTGATGCATGAAATCATGCCTGTACCTAGTTCCATCTGTAAACCTAGAGAGAAAAGTGAGTATAGGAGCCAAAGCAAGAATTTTTGTAAAAGAAAGTTTTTTATTTCAGCAAGTTAAAAGGATTAAAAAAAACCACAAAGAGATCACTCACAATAGACCCCATAGGTAGTCAAGAAGCACAAAAAAATACACTAGTATCATCAGAGAGTTGTATATATCATACAGTCACTGTATGCACACTGGTAATGAAGCCACTGTTTAAGAGGAATGAAAAGAACATACCTGTCTGCACGAACACATGCTAGAAAAAGAAACAATGTGCAGAAAAACGACCGCAAAAAAAACCGCACAACACCAATTAGCCAGAGATTACCAGAAACATCTGGAAAAAAGGAATGGAAAGACGTTATCAGATATTCGCATGAACCAAAAAAAAAGATAATGTCAAGATAAAGAAATACACCGTGTTCCAAATCATTTTGCAAATTGGATTCAAGTGTCATAGCGATTAATTTGTATTTTTTTTCAATGAAACTCATTGATGGTATTGTGTCTCAGGGTTCTTTGGATCACTGAACTCAATCTCAGATACCTGTGATAATTAGTTTGCCAGGTGAGCCCGATAAAAGGAAAACTGGATGCTCCACAATATTAAGCAGGCCACAGTTTTCAAGTAACATGGGAAAGAAAAAGGATCTCTCTGCTGTCGAAAAGCAGCAAATAATGCAATGCCTTGGACAGGGGATGAAAACATTAGATATTTCACGAAAACGTAAGCGTGATCATCGTACTGTGAAGAGATTTGTGGCTGATTCAGAGCACATACGTGTTGGTGCTGATAGAGGCAGAACGAGGAAGGTTTCTGCCAGGCAAGTTCATCGGATTAAGAGAGCGGCTGCTAAAAAGCCGCTACAAACCAGCAAACAGATATTTGAAGCTGCTGGTGCCTCTGGAGTCCCTCGATCCTCAAGGTGTAGGATCCTTCAAAGGCTAGATGTGGTGCATAAACCTACTATTCGACCACCCCTAACCAGTTCTCACAAGCAGAAATAGTTGCAGTGGGCCCAGACATACCTGAAGACTAATTTTCAAACAGTCTTTTTTACTGCTGAGTGTCGAGCAACCCTGGATGGTCCAGATGGATGGAGTGGTGGATGGTTGGTGGATGGCCACCGTGTCCCAACAAGGCTGTGACGTCAGCAAGGAGGTGGAGGAGTCATGTTTTGGGCCGGAATCATGGGGAGACCTCTGGTATGCCCCTTTAGGGTTCCTGAAGGTGTGAAAATGACCTCTGCAAAGTATATAGAGCTTCTGACTGACAACTTTCTTCCATGGTACAAAAAGCAGAAATGTGCTTTCAGGAGCAAAATCATCTTCATGCATGACAATGCCCCATCTCATGCTGCAAAGAATACCTCTGTGTCATTGGCTGCTATGGGCATAAAAGGAGATAAACTCATGGTGTGGCCACCACCTTCACCTGACCTCAACCCTATAGAGAACCTTTGGAGTATCATGAAGCAAAAGATCTATGAGGGTGGGATGCAGTTCACATCAAAACAGCAGCTTTGGGAGGCTATTCTGACATCATGGAAAGAAATTCAAGCAGAAACTCTCCAAAAACTCACAAGTTCAATGGATGCAAGAATCGTGAAGGTGATCTCAAAGAAGGGCTCCTATGTTAACATGTAACTTGGCCTGTTAGTATGTTTTGGATTTAAATAGCTTTTTATTTCAGTGAATGTGACCTACTAATGCTGCAAAATCCACAAATGAGCATTTTCAGTTCTTTAAAACATAGAAAATGTTTAGAAACTCTACTGTGCCTAATAATTTGGAACAGTGCATTTTGAGGTTTGTTTGTTTAAAAAAAATTGAAGATTATACTGTTATCATTGGGAGGATTCTTCAATAAAATTAGATGTATACTCTAACGGGTGATGAGTTTTATTAGACTGACTGTCATTTGCGAATTTTCTGTGTTAAGGTAGTGGTGAGCAGTGCCCGGGACATGGTGAGCCTTCCCGCCGGACCCCAACTGATGTGCACTTTATTATGGGACACAAGACTGTAACAACACCCCGAGGTGGAATGTGCTGATCCCGAATTTAATAGATAGACCCCACTTAGCGAAAGAAATCAAACTAAAAGCTATTTGTTTTGTAAGTTTTGTATTTGTAAGCTAATATTTGTAAGAAGCCTGAAATCCTTGAGGATGTGTCCACAATGGTGGTATTGTAAGCCATAGCCCCAGCTTGCGCTGGTCAGTGAGCTGTGAGTTCCCAAGGATGTGTAAAAAGGGGGGTGCGGTGGGCACTTGGTGTGTCCTGTCAGTAGGTATGGTGGGTAGAGAGGAGCATATGTTGTGCTCTCTGGTACCCGCTTCAGTGGGTGCAGAGTGGGACATGGGTGCTCTCCTCTCTGCTGGCTGGCCATCCATGTGGTCCCACTCCTCCCACTGCCGTTGCCTGAGCTCCGCACCCAAATGATTAGAATGTTCCGAGCTCTATTTATGTGCTCACATTGTCAGAGACTTTTACCTTATGGAGAGGAAAAAACCCCTGAAATTGAAATTGACCTGGTGATAAAGTGAACCCGCCCCTGCTGCCAGAATGGTCCGCGCCTGCTGAATATTTCTGGTAAAATGGTTAAAAAGCGGTTGTGTGTTGCTTTTTGCCACCAGCTGATTTGCATATATTGGTAAGCGAGAACTCTGATTGGCTGGCTGGAGAATGCACACGTGAGCTAGAGAAACTGTACTGTAGACAGGCAGAGAGCTGATGTGAGGGTATCCGGCTCGTACTGTAGGGGTCGCTACAACAAATAGTCATCAGGAGAGATGAGGAGCGATAGAAGCCGTCTGGGTACAGGAATTGTCCCTCGTGGGGGAATATGTTATTTAGTCTCTGGAAAGGTCTTGGATTGAGCATCCCAGCCTGTGATAGATGACTGGAATCAGGTTCTCTGCCCCTACATCATGCTGCTCTCATATGAGGCAGCAAAAACCTAGTGACAGATTCCCTATGAGGAGCGATTGATGCATGAAATCATGCCTGTACCTAGTTCCATCTGTAAACCTAGAGAGAAAAGTGAGTATAGGAGCCAAAGCAAGAATTTTTGTAAAAGAAAGTTTTTTATTTCAGCAAGTTAAAAGGATTAAAAAAAACCACAAAGAGATCACTCACAATAGACCCCATAGGTAGTCAAGAAGCACAAAAAAATACACTAGTATCATCAGAGAGTTGTATATATCATACAGTCACTGTATGCACACTGGTAATGAAGCCACTGTTTAAGAGGAATGAAAAGAACATACCTGTCTGCACGAACACATGCTAGAAAAAGAAACAATGTGCAGAAAAACGACCGCAAAAAAAACCGCACAACACCAATTAGCCAGAGATTACCAGAAACATCTGGAAAAAAGGAATGGAAAGACGTTATCAGATATTCGCATGAACCAAAAAAAAAGATAATGTCAAGATAAAGAAATACACCGTGTTCCAAATCATTTTGCAAATTGGATTCAAGTGTCATAGCGATTAATTTGTATTTTTTTTCAATGAAACTCATTGATGGTATTGTGTCTCAGGGTTCTTTGGATCACTGAACTCAATCTCAGATACCTGTGATAATTAGTTTGCCAGGTGAGCCCGATAAAAGGAAAACTGGATGCTCCACAATATTAAGCAGGCCACAGTTTTCAAGTAACATGGGAAAGAAAAAGGATCTCTCTGCTGTCGAAAAGCAGCAAATAATGCAATGCCTTGGACAGGGGATGAAAACATTAGATATTTCACGAAAACGTAAGCGTGATCATCGTACTGTGAAGAGATTTGTGGCTGATTCAGAGCACATACGTGTTGGTGCTGATAGAGGCAGAACGAGGAAGGTTTCTGCCAGGCAAGTTCATCGGATTAAGAGAGCGGCTGCTAAAAAGCCGCTACAAACCAGCAAACAGATATTTGAAGCTGCTGGTGCCTCTGGAGTCCCTCGATCCTCAAGGTGTAGGATCCTTCAAAGGCTAGATGTGGTGCATAAACCTACTATTCGACCACCCCTAACCAGTTCTCACAAGCAGAAATAGTTGCAGTGGGCCCAGACATACCTGAAGACTAATTTTCAAACAGTCTTTTTTACTGCTGAGTGTCGAGCAACCCTGGATGGTCCAGATGGATGGAGTGGTGGATGGTTGGTGGATGGCCACCGTGTCCCAACAAGGCTGTGACGTCAGCAAGGAGGTGGAGGAGTCATGTTTTGGGCCGGAATCATGGGGAGACCTCTGGTATGCCCCTTTAGGGTTCCTGAAGGTGTGAAAATGACCTCTGCAAAGTATATAGAGCTTCTGACTGACAACTTTCTTCCATGGTACAAAAAGCAGAAATGTGCTTTCAGGAGCAAAATCATCTTCATGCATGACAATGCCCCATCTCATGCTGCAAAGAATACCTCTGTGTCATTGGCTGCTATGGGCATAAAAGGAGATAAACTCATGGTGTGGCCACCACCTTCACCTGACCTCAACCCTATAGAGAACCTTTGGAGTATCATGAAGCAAAAGATCTATGAGGGTGGGATGCAGTTCACATCAAAACAGCAGCTTTGGGAGGCTATTCTGACATCATGGAAAGAAATTCAAGCAGAAACTCTCCAAAAACTCACAAGTTCAATGGATGCAAGAATCGTGAAGGTGATCTCAAAGAAGGGCTCCTATGTTAACATGTAACTTGGCCTGTTAGTATGTTTTGGATTTAAATAGCTTTTTATTTCAGTGAATGTGACCTACTAATGCTGCAAAATCCACAAATGAGCATTTTCAGTTCTTTAAAACATAGAAAATGTTTAGAAACTCTACTGTGCCTAATAATTTGGAACAGTGCATTTTGAGGTTTGTTTGTTTAAAAAAAATTGAAGATTATACTGTTATCATTGGGAGGATTCTTCAATAAAATTAGATGTATACTCTAACGGGTGATGAGTTTTATTAGACTGACTGTCATTTGCGAATTTTCTGTGTTAAGGTAGTGGTGAGCAGTGCCCGGGACATGGTGAGCCTTCCCGCCGGACCCCAACTGATGTGCACTTTATTATGGGACACAAGACTGTAACAACACCCCGAGGTGGAATGTGCTGATCCCGAATTTAATAGATAGACCCCACTTAGCGAAAGAAATCAAACTAAAAGCTATTTGTTTTGTAAGTTTTGTATTTGTAAGCTAATATTTGTAAGAAGCCTGAAATCCTTGAGGATGTGTCCACAATGGTGGTATTGTAAGCCATAGCCCCAGCTTGCGCTGGTCAGTGAGCTGTGAGTTCCCAAGGATGTGTAAAAAGGGGGGTGCGGTGGGCACTTGGTGTGTCCTGTCAGTAGGTATGGTGGGTAGAGAGGAGCATATGTTGTGCTCTCTGGTACCCGCTTCAGTGGGTGCAGAGTGGGACATGGGTGCTCTCCTCTCTGCTGGCTGGCCATCCATGTGGTCCCACTCCTCCCACTGCCGTTGCCTGAGCTCCGCACCCAAATGATTAGAATGTTCCGAGCTCTATTTATGTGCTCACATTGTCAGAGACTTTTACCTTATGGAGAGGAAAAAACCCCTGACATTGAAATTGACCTGGTGATAAAGTGAACCCGCCCCTGCTGCCAGAATGGTCCGCGCCTGCTGAATATTTCTGGTAAAATGGTTAAAAAGCGGTTGTGTGTTGCTTTTTGCCACCAGCTGATTTGCATATATTGGTAAGCGAGAACTCTGATTGGCTGGCTGGAGAATGCACACGTGAGCTAGAGAAACTGTACTGTAGACAGGCAGAGAGCTGATGTGAGGGTATCCGGCTCGTACTGTAGGGGTCGCTACAACAAATAGTCATCAGGAGAGATGAGGAGCGATAGAAGCCGTCTGGGTACAGGAATTGTCCCTCGTGGGGGAATATGTTATTTAGTCTCTGGAAAGGTCTTGGATTGAGCATCCCAGCCTGTGATAGATGACTGGAATCAGGTTCTCTGCCCCTACATCATGCTGCTCTCATATGAGGCAGCAAAAACCTAGTGACAGATTCCCTATGAGGAGCGATTGATGCATGAAATCATGCCTGTACCTAGTTCCATCTGTAAACCTAGAGAGAAAAGTGAGTATAGGAGCCAAAGCAAGAATTTTTGTAAAAGAAAGTTTTTTATTTCAGCAAGTTAAAAGGATTAAAAAAAACCACAAAGAGATCACTCACAATAGACCCCATAGGTAGTCAAGAAGCACAAAAAAATACACTAGTATCATCAGAGAGTTGTATATATCATACAGTCACTGTATGCACACTGGTAATGAAGCCACTGTTTAAGAGGAATGAAAAGAACATACCTGTCTGCACGAACACATGCTAGAAAAAGAAACAATGTGCAGAAAAACGACCGCAAAAAAAACCGCACAACACCAATTAGCCAGAGATTACCAGAAACATCTGGAAAAAAGGAATGGAAAGACGTTATCAGATATTCGCATGAACCAAAAAAAAAGATAATGTCAAGATAAAGAAATACACCGTGTTCCAAATCATTTTGCAAATTGGATTCAAGTGTCATAGCGATTAATTTGTATTTTTTTTCAATGAAACTCATTGATGGTATTGTGTCTCAGGGTTCTTTGGATCACTGAACTCAATCTCAGATACCTGTGATAATTAGTTTGCCAGGTGAGCCCGATAAAAGGAAAACTGGATGCTCCACAATATTAAGCAGGCCACAGTTTTCAAGTAACATGGGAAAGAAAAAGGATCTCTCTGCTGTCGAAAAGCAGCAAATAATGCAATGCCTTGGACAGGGGATGAAAACATTAGATATTTCACGAAAACGTAAGCGTGATCATCGTACTGTGAAGAGATTTGTGGCTGATTCAGAGCACATACGTGTTGGTGCTGATAGAGGCAGAACGAGGAAGGTTTCTGCCAGGCAAGTTCATCGGATTAAGAGAGCGGCTGCTAAAAAGCCGCTACAAACCAGCAAACAGATATTTGAAGCTGCTGGTGCCTCTGGAGTCCCTCGATCCTCAAGGTGTAGGATCCTTCAAAGGCTAGATGTGGTGCATAAACCTACTATTCGACCACCCCTAACCAGTTCTCACAAGCAGAAATAGTTGCAGTGGGCCCAGACATACCTGAAGACTAATTTTCAAACAGTCTTTTTTACTGCTGAGTGTCGAGCAACCCTGGATGGTCCAGATGGATGGAGTGGTGGATGGTTGGTGGATGGCCACCGTGTCCCAACAAGGCTGTGACGTCAGCAAGGAGGTGGAGGAGTCATGTTTTGGGCCGGAATCATGGGGAGACCTCTGGTATGCCCCTTTAGGGTTCCTGAAGGTGTGAAAATGACCTCTGCAAAGTATATAGAGCTTCTGACTGACAACTTTCTTCCATGGTACAAAAAGCAGAAATGTGCTTTCAGGAGCAAAATCATCTTCATGCATGACAATGCCCCATCTCATGCTGCAAAGAATACCTCTGTGTCATTGGCTGCTATGGGCATAAAAGGAGATAAACTCATGGTGTGGCCACCACCTTCACCTGACCTCAACCCTATAGAGAACCTTTGGAGTATCATGAAGCAAAAGATCTATGAGGGTGGGATGCAGTTCACATCAAAACAGCAGCTTTGGGAGGCTATTCTGACATCATGGAAAGAAATTCAAGCAGAAACTCTCCAAAAACTCACAAGTTCAATGGATGCAAGAATCGTGAAGGTGATCTCAAAGAAGGGCTCCTATGTTAACATGTAACTTGGCCTGTTAGTATGTTTTGGATTTAAATAGCTTTTTATTTCAGTGAATGTGACCTACTAATGCTGCAAAATCCACAAATGAGCATTTTCAGTTCTTTAAAACATAGAAAATGTTTAGAAACTCTACTGTGCCTAATAATTTGGAACAGTGCATTTTGAGGTTTGTTTGTTTAAAAAAAATTGAAGATTATACTGTTATCATTGGGAGGATTCTTCAATAAAATTAGATGTATACTCTAACGGGTGATGAGTTTTATTAGACTGACTGTCATTTGCGAATTTTCTGTGTTAAGGTAGTGGTGAGCAGTGCCCGGGACATGGTGAGCCTTCCCGCCGGACCCCAACTGATGTGCACTTTATTATGGGACACAAGACTGTAACAACACCCCGAGGTGGAATGTGCTGATCCCGAATTTAATAGATAGACCCCACTTAGCGAAAGAAATCAAACTAAAAGCTATTTGTTTTGTAAGTTTTGTATTTGTAAGCTAATATTTGTAAGAAGCCTGAAATCCTTGAGGATGTGTCCACAATGGTGGTATTGTAAGCCATAGCCCCAGCTTGCGCTGGTCAGTGAGCTGTGAGTTCCCAAGGATGTGTAAAAAGGGGGGTGCGGTGGGCACTTGGTGTGTCCTGTCAGTAGGTATGGTGGGTAGAGAGGAGCATATGTTGTGCTCTCTGGTACCCGCTTCAGTGGGTGCAGAGTGGGACATGGGTGCTCTCCTCTCTGCTGGCTGGCCATCCATGTGGTCCCACTCCTCCCACTGCCGTTGCCTGAGCTCCGCACCCAAATGATTAGAATGTTCCGAGCTCTATTTATGTGCTCACATTGTCAGAGACTTTTACCTTATGGAGAGGAAAAAACCCCTGACATTGAAATTGACCTGGTGATAAAGTGAACCCGCCCCTGCTGCCAGAATGGTCCGCGCCTGCTGAATATTTCTGGTAAAATGGTTAAAAAGCGGTTGTGTGTTGCTTTTTGCCACCAGCTGATTTGCATATATTGGTAAGCGAGAACTCTGATTGGCTGGCTGGAGAATGCACACGTGAGCTAGAGAAACTGTACTGTAGACAGGCAGAGAGCTGATGTGAGGGTATCCGGCTCGTACTGTAGGGGTCGCTACAACAAATAGTCATCAGGAGAGATGAGGAGCGATAGAAGCCGTCTGGGTACAGGAATTGTCCCTCGTGGGGGAATATGTTATTTAGTCTCTGGAAAGGTCTTGGATTGAGCATCCCAGCCTGTGATAGATGACTGGAATCAGGTTCTCTGCCCCTACATCATGCTGCTCTCATATGAGGCAGCAAAAACCTAGTGACAGATTCCCTATGAGGAGCGATTGATGCATGAAATCATGCCTGTACCTAGTTCCATCTGTAAACCTAGAGAGAAAAGTGAGTATAGGAGCCAAAGCAAGAATTTTTGTAAAAGAAAGTTTTTTATTTCAGCAAGTTAAAAGGATTAAAAAAAACCACAAAGAGATCACTCACAATAGACCCCATAGGTAGTCAAGAAGCACAAAAAAATACACTAGTATCATCAGAGAGTTGTATATATCATACAGTCACTGTATGCACACTGGTAATGAAGCCACTGTTTAAGAGGAATGAAAAGAACATACCTGTCTGCACGAACACATGCTAGAAAAAGAAACAATGTGCAGAAAAACGACCGCAAAAAAAACCGCACAACACCAATTAGCCAGAGATTACCAGAAACATCTGGAAAAAAGGAATGGAAAGACGTTATCAGATATTCGCATGAACCAAAAACAAAGATAATGTCAAGATAAAGAAATACACCGTGTTCCAAATCATTTTGCAAATTGGATTCAAGTGTCATAGCGATTAATTTGTATTTTTTTTCAATGAAACTCATTGATGGTATTGTGTCTCAGGGTTCTTTGGATCACTGAACTCAATCTCAGATACCTGTGATAATTAGTTTGCCAGGTGAGCCCGATAAAAGGAAAACGGGATGCTCCACAATATTAAGCAGGCCACAGTTTTCAAGTAACATGGGAAAGAAAAAGGATCTCTCTGCTGTCGAAAAGCAGCAAATAATGCAATGCCTTGGACAGGGGATGAAAACATTAGATATTTCACGAAAACGTAAGCGTGATCATCGTACTGTGAAGAGATTTGTGGCTGATTCAGAGCACATACGTGTTGGTGCTGATAGAGGCAGAACGAGGAAGGTTTCTGCCAGGCAAGTTCATCGGATTAAGAGAGCGGCTGCTAAAAAGCCGCTACAAACCAGCAAACAGATATTTGAAGCTGCTGGTGCCTCTGGAGTCCCTCGATCCTCAAGGTGTAGGATCCTTCAAAGGCTAGATGTGGTGCATAAACCTACTATTCGACCACCCCTAACCAGTTCTCACAAGCAGAAATAGTTGCAGTGGGCCCAGACATACCTGAAGACTAATTTTCAAACAGTCTTTTTTACTGCTGAGTGTCGAGCAACCCTGGATGGTCCAGATGGATGGAGTGGTGGATGGTTGGTGGATGGCCACCGTGTCCCAACAAGGCTGTGACGTCAGCAAGGAGGTGGAGGAGTCATGTTTTGGGCCGGAATCATGGGGAGACCTCTGGTATGCCCCTTTAGGGTTCCTGAAGGTGTGAAAATGACCTCTGCAAAGTATATAGAGCTTCTGACTGACAACTTTCTTCCATGGTACAAAAAGCAGAAATGTGCTTTCAGGAGCAAAATCATCTTCATGCATGACAATGCCCCATCTCATGCTGCAAAGAATACCTCTGTGTCATTGGCTGCTATGGGCATAAAAGGAGATAAACTCATGGTGTGGCCACCACCTTCACCTGACCTCAACCCTATAGAGAACCTTTGGAGTATCATGAAGCAAAAGATCTATGAGGGTGGGATGCAGTTCACATCAAAACAGCAGCTTTGGGAGGCTATTCTGACATCATGGAAAGAAATTCAAGCAGAAACTCTCCAAAAACTCACAAGTTCAATGGATGCAAGAATCGTGAAGGTGATCTCAAAGAAGGGCTCCTATGTTAACATGTAACTTGGCCTGTTAGTATGTTTTGGATTTAAATAGCTTTTTATTTCAGTGAATGTGACCTACTAATGCTGCAAAATCCACAAATGAGCATTTTCAGTTCTTTAAAACATAGAAAATGTTTAGAAACTCTACTGTGCCTAATAATTTGGAACAGTGCATTTTGAGGTTTGTTTGTTTAAAAAAAATTGAAGATTATACTGTTATCATTGGGAGGATTCTTCAATAAAATTAGATGTATACTCTAACGGGTGATGAGTTTTATTAGACTGACTGTCATTTGCGAATTTTCTGTGTTAAGGTAGTGGTGAGCAGTGCCCGGGACATGGTGAGCCTTCCCGCCGGACCCCAACTGATGTGCACTTTATTATGGGACACAAGACTGTAACAACACCCCGAGGTGGAATGTGCTGATCCCGAATTTAATAGATAGACCCCACTTAGCGAAAGAAATCAAACTAAAAGCTATTTGTTTTGTAAGTTTTGTATTTGTAAGCTAATATTTGTAAGAAGCCTGAAATCCTTGAGGATGTGTCCACAATGGTGGTATTGTAAGCCATAGCCCCAGCTTGCGCTGGTCAGTGAGCTGTGAGTTCCCAAGGATGTGTAAAAAGGGGGGTGCGGTGGGCACTTGGTGTGTCCTGTCAGTAGGTATGGTGGGTAGAGAGGAGCATATGTTGTGCTCTCTGGTACCCGCTTCAGTGGGTGCAGAGTGGGACATGGGTGCTCTCCTCTCTGCTGGCTGGCCATCCATGTGGTCCCACTCCTCCCACTGCCGTTGCCTGAGCTCCGCACCCAAATGATTAGAATGTTCCGAGCTCTATTTATGTGCTCACATTGTCAGAGACTTTTACCTTATGGAGAGGAAAAAACCCCTGAAATTGAAATTGACCTGGTGATAAAGTGAACCCGCCCCTGCTGCCAGAATGGTCCGCGCCTGCTGAATATTTCTGGTAAAATGGTTAAAAAGCGGTTGTGTGTTGCTTTTTGCCACCAGCTGATTTGCATATATTGGTAAGCGAGAACTCTGATTGGCTGGCTGGAGAATGCACACGTGAGCTAGAGAAACTGTACTGTAGACAGGCAGAGAGCTGATGTGAGGGTATCCGGCTCGTACTGTAGGGGTCGCTACAACAAATAGTCATCAGGAGAGATGAGGAGCGATAGAAGCCGTCTGGGTACAGGAATTGTCCCTCGTGGGGGAATATGTTATTTAGTCTCTGGAAAGGTCTTGGATTGAGCATCCCAGCCTGTGATAGATGACTGGAATCAGGTTCTCTGCCCCTACATCATGCTGCTCTCATATGAGGCAGCAAAAACCTAGTGACAGATTCCCTATGAGGAGCGATTGATGCATGAAATCATGCCTGTACCTAGTTCCATCTGTAAACCTAGAGAGAAAAGTGAGTATAGGAGCCAAAGCAAGAATTTTTGTAAAAGAAAGTTTTTTATTTCAGCAAGTTAAAAGGATTAAAAAAAACCACAAAGAGATCACTCACAATAGACCCCATAGGTAGTCAAGAAGCACAAAAAAATACACTAGTATCATCAGAGAGTTGTATATATCATACAGTCACTGTATGCACACTGGTAATGAAGCCACTGTTTAAGAGGAATGAAAAGAACATACCTGTCTGCACGAACACATGCTAGAAAAAGAAACAATGTGCAGAAAAACGACCGCAAAAAAAACCGCACAACACCAATTAGCCAGAGATTACCAGAAACATCTGGAAAAAAGGAATGGAAAGACGTTATCAGATATTCGCATGAACCAAAAAAAAAGATAATGTCAAGATAAAGAAATACACCGTGTTCCAAATCATTTTGCAAATTGGATTCAAGTGTCATAGCGATTAATTTGTATTTTTTTTCAATGAAACTCATTGATGGTATTGTGTCTCAGGGTTCTTTGGATCACTGAACTCAATCTCAGATACCTGTGATAATTAGTTTGCCAGGTGAGCCCGATAAAAGGAAAACTGGATGCTCCACAATATTAAGCAGGCCACAGTTTTCAAGTAACATGGGAAAGAAAAAGGATCTCTCTGCTGTCGAAAAGCAGCAAATAATGCAATGCCTTGGACAGGGGATGAAAACATTAGATATTTCACGAAAACGTAAGCGTGATCATCGTACTGTGAAGAGATTTGTGGCTGATTCAGAGCACATACGTGTTGGTGCTGATAGAGGCAGAACGAGGAAGGTTTCTGCCAGGCAAGTTCATCGGATTAAGAGAGCGGCTGCTAAAAAGCCGCTACAAACCAGCAAACAGATATTTGAAGCTGCTGGTGCCTCTGGAGTCCCTCGATCCTCAAGGTGTAGGATCCTTCAAAGGCTAGATGTGGTGCATAAACCTACTATTCGACCACCCCTAACCAGTTCTCACAAGCAGAAATAGTTGCAGTGGGCCCAGACATACCTGAAGACTAATTTTCAAACAGTCTTTTTTACTGCTGAGTGTCGAGCAACCCTGGATGGTCCAGATGGATGGAGTGGTGGATGGTTGGTGGATGGCCACCGTGTCCCAACAAGGCTGTGACGTCAGCAAGGAGGTGGAGGAGTCATGTTTTGGGCCGGAATCATGGGGAGACCTCTGGTATGCCCCTTTAGGGTTCCTGAAGGTGTGAAAATGACCTCTGCAAAGTATATAGAGCTTCTGACTGACAACTTTCTTCCATGGTACAAAAAGCAGAAATGTGCTTTCAGGAGCAAAATCATCTTCATGCATGACAATGCCCCATCTCATGCTGCAAAGAATACCTCTGTGTCATTGGCTGCTATGGGCATAAAAGGAGATAAACTCATGGTGTGGCCACCACCTTCACCTGACCTCAACCCTATAGAGAACCTTTGGAGTATCATGAAGCAAAAGATCTATGAGGGTGGGATGCAGTTCACATCAAAACAGCAGCTTTGGGAGGCTATTCTGACATCATGGAAAGAAATTCAAGCAGAAACTCTCCAAAAACTCACAAGTTCAATGGATGCAAGAATCGTGAAGGTGATCTCAAAGAAGGGCTCCTATGTTAACATGTAACTTGGCCTGTTAGTATGTTTTGGATTTAAATAGCTTTTTATTTCAGTGAATGTGACCTACTAATGCTGCAAAATCCACAAATGAGCATTTTCAGTTCTTTAAAACATAGAAAATGTTTAGAAACTCTACTGTGCCTAATAATTTGGAACAGTGCATTTTGAGGTTTGTTTGTTTAAAAAAAATTGAAGATTATACTGTTATCATTGGGAGGATTCTTCAATAAAATTAGATGTATACTCTAACGGGTGATGAGTTTTATTAGACTGACTGTCATTTGCGAATTTTCTGTGTTAAGGTAGTGGTGAGCAGTGCCCGGGACATGGTGAGCCTTCCCGCCGGACCCCAACTGATGTGCACTTTATTATGGGACACAAGACTGTAACAACACCCCGAGGTGGAATGTGCTGATCCCGAATTTAATAGATAGACCCCACTTAGCGAAAGAAATCAAACTAAAAGCTATTTGTTTTGTAAGTTTTGTATTTGTAAGCTAATATTTGTAAGAAGCCTGAAATCCTTGAGGATGTGTCCACAATGGTGGTATTGTAAGCCATAGCCCCAGCTTGCGCTGGTCAGTGAGCTGTGAGTTCCCAAGGATGTGTAAAAAGGGGGGTGCGGTGGGCACTTGGTGTGTCCTGTCAGTAGGTATGGTGGGTAGAGAGGAGCATATGTTGTGCTCTCTGGTACCCGCTTCAGTGGGTGCAGAGTGGGACATGGGTGCTCTCCTCTCTGCTGGCTGGCCATCCATGTGGTCCCACTCCTCCCACTGCCGTTGCCTGAGCTCCGCACCCAAATGATTAGAATGTTCCGAGCTCTATTTATGTGCTCACATTGTCAGAGACTTTTACCTTATGGAGAGGAAAAAACCCCTGACATTGAAATTGACCTGGTGATAAAGTGAACCCGCCCCTGCTGCCAGAATGGTCCGCGCCTGCTGAATATTTCTGGTAAAATGGTTAAAAAGCGGTTGTGTGTTGCTTTTTGCCACCAGCTGATTTGCATATATTGGTAAGCGAGAACTCTGATTGGCTGGCTGGAGAATGCACACGTGAGCTAGAGAAACTGTACTGTAGACAGGCAGAGAGCTGATGTGAGGGTATCCGGCTCGTACTGTAGGGGTCGCTACAACAAATAGTCATCAGGAGAGATGAGGAGCGATAGAAGCCGTCTGGGTACAGGAATTGTCCCTCGTGGGGGAATATGTTATTTAGTCTCTGGAAAGGTCTTGGATTGAGCATCCCAGCCTGTGATAGATGACTGGAATCAGGTTCTCTGCCCCTACATCATGCTGCTCTCATATGAGGCAGCAAAAACCTAGTGACAGATTCCCTATGAGGAGCGATTGATGCATGAAATCATGCCTGTACCTAGTTCCATCTGTAAACCTAGAGAGAAAAGTGAGTATAGGAGCCAAAGCAAGAATTTTTGTAAAAGAAAGTTTTTTATTTCAGCAAGTTAAAAGGATTAAAAAAAACCACAAAGAGATCACTCACAATAGACCCCATAGGTAGTCAAGAAGCACAAAAAAATACACTAGTATCATCAGAGAGTTGTATATATCATACAGTCACTGTATGCACACTGGTAATGAAGCCACTGTTTAAGAGGAATGAAAAGAACATACCTGTCTGCACGAACACATGCTAGAAAAAGAAACAATGTGCAGAAAAACGACCGCAAAAAAAACCGCACAACACCAATTAGCCAGAGATTACCAGAAACATCTGGAAAAAAGGAATGGAAAGACGTTATCAGATATTCGCATGAACCAAAAACAAAGATAATGTCAAGATAAAGAAATACACCGTGTTCCAAATCATTTTGCAAATTGGATTCAAGTGTCATAGCGATTAATTTGTATTTTTTTTCAATGAAACTCATTGATGGTATTGTGTCTCAGGGTTCTTTGGATCACTGAACTCAATCTCAGATACCTGTGATAATTAGTTTGCCAGGTGAGCCCGATAAAAGGAAAACGGGATGCTCCACAATATTAAGCAGGCCACAGTTTTCAAGTAACATGGGAAAGAAAAAGGATCTCTCTGCTGTCGAAAAGCAGCAAATAATGCAATGCCTTGGACAGGGGATGAAAACATTAGATATTTCACGAAAACGTAAGCGTGATCATCGTACTGTGAAGAGATTTGTGGCTGATTCAGAGCACATACGTGTTGGTGCTGATAGAGGCAGAACGAGGAAGGTTTCTGCCAGGCAAGTTCATCGGATTAAGAGAGCGGCTGCTAAAAAGCCGCTACAAACCAGCAAACAGATATTTGAAGCTGCTGGTGCCTCTGGAGTCCCTCGATCCTCAAGGTGTAGGATCCTTCAAAGGCTAGATGTGGTGCATAAACCTACTATTCGACCACCCCTAACCAGTTCTCACAAGCAGAAATAGTTGCAGTGGGCCCAGACATACCTGAAGACTAATTTTCAAACAGTCTTTTTTACTGCTGAGTGTCGAGCAACCCTGGATGGTCCAGATGGATGGAGTGGTGGATGGTTGGTGGATGGCCACCGTGTCCCAACAAGGCTGTGACGTCAGCAAGGAGGTGGAGGAGTCATGTTTTGGGCCGGAATCATGGGGAGACCTCTGGTATGCCCCTTTAGGGTTCCTGAAGGTGTGAAAATGACCTCTGCAAAGTATATAGAGCTTCTGACTGACAACTTTCTTCCATGGTACAAAAAGCAGAAATGTGCTTTCAGGAGCAAAATCATCTTCATGCATGACAATGCCCCATCTCATGCTGCAAAGAATACCTCTGTGTCATTGGCTGCTATGGGCATAAAAGGAGATAAACTCATGGTGTGGCCACCACCTTCACCTGACCTCAACCCTATAGAGAACCTTTGGAGTATCATGAAGCAAAAGATCTATGAGGGTGGGATGCAGTTCACATCAAAACAGCAGCTTTGGGAGGCTATTCTGACATCATGGAAAGAAATTCAAGCAGAAACTCTCCAAAAACTCACAAGTTCAATGGATGCAAGAATCGTGAAGGTGATCTCAAAGAAGGGCTCCTATGTTAACATGTAACTTGGCCTGTTAGTATGTTTTGGATTTAAATAGCTTTTTATTTCAGTGAATGTGACCTACTAATGCTGCAAAATCCACAAATGAGCATTTTCAGTTCTTTAAAACATAGAAAATGTTTAGAAACTCTACTGTGCCTAATAATTTGGAACAGTGCATTTTGAGGTTTGTTTGTTTAAAAAAAATTGAAGATTATACTGTTATCATTGGGAGGATTCTTCAATAAAATTAGATGTATACTCTAACGGGTGATGAGTTTTATTAGACTGACTGTCATTTGCGAATTTTCTGTGTTAAGGTAGTGGTGAGCAGTGCCCGGGACATGGTGAGCCTTCCCGCCGGACCCCAACTGATGTGCACTTTATTATGGGACACAAGACTGTAACAACACCCCGAGGTGGAATGTGCTGATCCCGAATTTAATAGATAGACCCCACTTAGCGAAAGAAATCAAACTAAAAGCTATTTGTTTTGTAAGTTTTGTATTTGTAAGCTAATATTTGTAAGAAGCCTGAAATCCTTGAGGATGTGTCCACAATGGTGGTATTGTAAGCCATAGCCCCAGCTTGCGCTGGTCAGTGAGCTGTGAGTTCCCAAGGATGTGTAAAAAGGGGGGTGCGGTGGGCACTTGGTGTGCCCTGTCAGTAGGTATGGTGGGTAGAGAGGAGCATATGTTGTGCTCTCTGGTACCCGGTTCAGTGGGTGCAGAGTGGGACATGGGTGCTCTCCTCTCTGCTGGCTGGCCATCCATGTGGTCCCACTCCTCCCACTGCCGTTGCCTGAGCTCCGCACCCAAATGATTAGAATGTTCCGAGCTCTATTTATGTGCTCACATTGTCAGAGACTTTTACCTTATGGAGAGGAAAAAACCCCTGACATTGAAATTGACCTGGTGATAAAGTGAACCCGCCCCTGCTGCCAGAATGGTCCGCGCCTGCTGAATATTTCTGGTAAAATGGTTAAAAAGCGGTTGTGTGTTGCTTTTTGCCACCAGCTGATTTGCATATATTGGTAAGCGAGAACTCTGATTGGCTGGCTGGAGAATGCACACGTGAGCTAGAGAAACTGTACTGTAGACAGGCAGAGAGCTGATGTGAGGGTATCCGGCTCGTACTGTAGGGGTCGCTACAACAAATAGTCATCAGGAGAGATGAGGAGCGATAGAAGCCGTCTGGGTACAGGAATTGTCCCTCGTGGGGGAATATGTTATTTAGTCTCTGGAAAGGTCTTGGATTGAGCATCCCAGCCTGTGATAGATGACTGGAATCAGGTTCTCTGCCCCTACATCATGCTGCTCTCATATGAGGCAGCAAAAACCTAGTGACAGATTCCCTATGAGGAGCGATTGATGCATGAAATCATGCCTGTACCTAGTTCCATCTGTAAACCTAGAGAGAAAAGTGAGTATAGGAGCCAAAGCAAGAATTTTTGTAAAAGAAAGTTTTTTATTTCAGCAAGTTAAAAGGATTAAAAAAAACCACAAAGAGATCACTCACAATAGACCCCATAGGTAGTCAAGAAGCACAAAAAAATACACTAGTATCATCAGAGAGTTGTCTATATTATACAGTCACTGTATGCACACTGGTAATGAAGCCACTGTTTAAGAGGAATGAAAAGAACATACCTGTCTGCACGAACACATGCTAGAAAAAGAAACAATGTGCAGAAAAACGACCGCAAAAAAAACCGCACAACACCAATTAGCCAGAGATTACCAGAAACATCTGGAAAAAAGGAATGGAAAGACGTTATCAGATATTCGCATGAACCAAAAACAAAGATAATGTCAAGATAAAGAAATACACCGTGTTCCAAATCATTTTGCAAATTGGATTCAAGTGTCATAGCGATTAATTTGTATTTTTTTTCAATGAAACTCATTGATGGTATTGTGTCTCAGGGTTCTTTGGATCACTGAACTCAATCTCAGATACCTGTGATAATTAGTTTGCCAGGTGAGCCCGATAAAAGGAAAACGGGATGCTCCACAATATTAAGCAGGCCACAGTTTTCAAGTAACATGGGAAAGAAAAAGGATCTCTCTGCTGTCGAAAAGCAGCAAATAATGCAATGCCTTGGACAGGGGATGAAAACATTAGATATTTCACGAAAACGTAAGCGTGATCATCGTACTGTGAAGAGATTTGTGGCTGATTCAGAGCACATACGTGTTGGTGCTGATAGAGGCAGAACGAGGAAGGTTTCTGCCAGGCAAGTTCATCGGATTAAGAGAGCGGCTGCTAAAAAGCCGCTACAAACCAGCAAACAGATATTTGAAGCTGCTGGTGCCTCTGGAGTCCCTCGATCCTCAAGGTGTAGGATCCTTCAAAGGCTAGATGTGGTGCATAAACCTACTATTCGACCACCCCTAACCAGTTCTCACAAGCAGAAATAGTTGCAGTGGGCCCAGACATACCTGAAGACTAATTTTCAAACAGTCTTTTTTACTGCTGAGTGTCGAGCAACCCTGGATGGTCCAGATGGATGGAGTGGTGGATGGTTGGTGGATGGCCACCGTGTCCCAACAAGGCTGTGACGTCAGCAAGGAGGTGGAGGAGTCATGTTTTGGGCCGGAATCATGGGGAGACCTCTGGTATGCCCCTTTAGGGTTCCTGAAGGTGTGAAAATGACCTCTGCAAAGTATATAGAGCTTCTGACTGACAACTTTCTTCCATGGTACAAAAAGCAGAAATGTGCTTTCAGGAGCAAAATCATCTTCATGCATGACAATGCCCCATCTCATGCTGCAAAGAATACCTCTGTGTCATTGGCTGCTATGGGCATAAAAGGAGATAAACTCATGGTGTGGCCACCACCTTCACCTGACCTCAACCCTATAGAGAACCTTTGGAGTATCATGAAGCAAAAGATCTATGAGGGTGGGATGCAGTTCACATCAAAACAGCAGCTTTGGGAGGCTATTCTGACATCATGGAAAGAAATTCAAGCAGAAACTCTCCAAAAACTCACAAGTTCAATGGATGCAAGAATCGTGAAGGTGATCTCAAAGAAGGGCTCCTATGTTAACATGTAACTTGGCCTGTTAGTATGTTTTGGATTTAAATAGCTTTTTATTTCAGTGAATGTGACCTACTAATGCTGCAAAATCCACAAATGAGCATTTTCAGTTCTTTAAAACATAGAAAATGTTTAGAAACTCTACTGTGCCTAATAATTTGGAACAGTGCATTTTGAGGTTTGTTTGTTTAAAAAAAATTGAAGATTATACTGTTATCATTGGGAGGATTCTTCAATAAAATTAGATGTATACTCTAACGGGTGATGAGTTTTATTAGACTGACTGTCATTTGCGAATTTTCTGTGTTAAGGTAGTGGTGAGCAGTGCCCGGGACATGGTGAGCCTTCCCGCCGGACCCCAACTGATGTGCACTTTATTATGGGACACAAGACTGTAACAACACCCCGAGGTGGAATGTGCTGATCCCGAATTTAATAGATAGACCCCACTTAGCGAAAGAAATCAAACTAAAAGCTATTTGTTTTGTAAGTTTTGTATTTGTAAGCTAATATTTGTAAGAAGCCTGAAATCCTTGAGGATGTGTCCACAATGGTGGTATTGTAAGCCATAGCCCCAGCTTGCGCTGGTCAGTGAGCTGTGAGTTCCCAAGGATGTGTAAAAAGGGGGGTGCGGTGGGCACTTGGTGTGTCCTGTCAGTAGGTATGGTGGGTAGAGAGGAGCATATGTTGTGCTCTCTGGTACCCGCTTCAGTGGGTGCAGAGTGGGACATGGGTGCTCTCCTCTCTGCTGGCTGGCCATCCATGTGGTCCCACTCCTCCCACTGCCGTTGCCTGAGCTCCGCACCCAAATGATTAGAATGTTCCGAGCTCTATTTATGTGCTCACATTGTCAGAGACTTTTACCTTATGGAGAGGAAAAAACCCCTGACATTGAAATTGACCTGGTGATAAAGTGAACCCGCCCCTGCTGCCAGAATGGTCCGCGCCTGCTGAATATTTCTGGTAAAATGGTTAAAAAGCGGTTGTGTGTTGCTTTTTGCCACCAGCTGATTTGCATATATTGGTAAGCGAGAACTCTGATTGGCTGGCTGGAGAATGCACACGTGAGCTAGAGAAACTGTACTGTAGACAGGCAGAGAGCTGATGTGAGGGTATCCGGCTCGTACTGTAGGGGTCGCTACAACAAATAGTCATCAGGAGAGATGAGGAGCGATAGAAGCCGTCTGGGTACAGGAATTGTCCCTCGTGGGGGAATATGTTATTTAGTCTCTGGAAAGGTCTTGGATTGAGCATCCCAGCCTGTGATAGATGACTGGAATCAGGTTCTCTGCCCCTACATCATGCTGCTCTCATATGAGGCAGCAAAAACCTAGTGACAGATTCCCTATGAGGAGCGATTGATGCATGAAATCATGCCTGTACCTAGTTCCATCTGTAAACCTAGAGAGAAAAGTGAGTATAGGAGCCAAAGCAAGAATTTTTGTAAAAGAAAGTTTTTTATTTCAGCAAGTTAAAAGGATTAAAAAAAACCACAAAGAGATCACTCACAATAGACCCCATAGGTAGTCAAGAAGCACAAAAAAATACACTAGTATCATCAGAGAGTTGTATATATCATACAGTCACTGTATGCACACTGGTAATGAAGCCACTGTTTAAGAGGAATGAAAAGAACATACCTGTCTGCACGAACACATGCTAGAAAAAGAAACAATGTGCAGAAAAACGACCGCAAAAAAAACCGCACAACACCAATTAGCCAGAGATTACCAGAAACATCTGGAAAAAAGGAATGGAAAGACGTTATCAGATATTCGCATGAACCAAAAAAAAAGATAATGTCAAGATAAAGAAATACACCGTGTTCCAAATCATTTTGCAAATTGGATTCAAGTGTCATAGCGATTAATTTGTATTTTTTTTCAATGAAACTCATTGATGGTATTGTGTCTCAGGGTTCTTTGGATCACTGAACTCAATCTCAGATACCTGTGATAATTAGTTTGCCAGGTGAGCCCGATAAAAGGAAAACGGGATGCTCCACAATATTAAGCAGGCCACAGTTTTCAAGTAACATGGGAAAGAAAAAGGATCTCTCTGCTGTCGAAAAGCAGCAAATAATGCAATGCCTTGGACAGGGGATGAAAACATTAGATATTTCACGAAAACGTAAGCGTGATCATCGTACTGTGAAGAGATTTGTGGCTGATTCAGAGCACATACGTGTTGGTGCTGATAGAGGCAGAACGAGGAAGGTTTCTGCCAGGCAAGTTCATCGGATTAAGAGAGCGGCTGCTAAAAAGCCGCTACAAACCAGCAAACAGATATTTGAAGCTGCTGGTGCCTCTGGAGTCCCTCGATCCTCAAGGTGTAGGATCCTTCAAAGGCTAGATGTGGTGCATAAACCTACTATTCGACCACCCCTAACCAGTTCTCACAAGCAGAAATAGTTGCAGTGGGCCCAGACATACCTGAAGACTAATTTTCAAACAGTCTTTTTTACTGCTGAGTGTCGAGCAACCCTGGATGGTCCAGATGGATGGAGTGGTGGATGGTTGGTGGATGGCCACCGTGTCCCAACAAGGCTGTGACGTCAGCAAGGAGGTGGAGGAGTCATGTTTTGGGCCGGAATCATGGGGAGACCTCTGGTATGCCCCTTTAGGGTTCCTGAAGGTGTGAAAATGACCTCTGCAAAGTATATAGAGCTTCTGACTGACAACTTTCTTCCATGGTACAAAAAGCAGAAATGTGCTTTCAGGAGCAAAATCATCTTCATGCATGACAATGCCCCATCTCATGCTGCAAAGAATACCTCTGTGTCATTGGCTGCTATGGGCATAAAAGGAGATAAACTCATGGTGTGGCCACCACCTTCACCTGACCTCAACCCTATAGAGAACCTTTGGAGTATCATGAAGCAAAAGATCTATGAGGGTGGGATGCAGTTCACATCAAAACAGCAGCTTTGGGAGGCTATTCTGACATCATGGAAAGAAATTCAAGCAGAAACTCTCCAAAAACTCACAAGTTCAATGGATGCAAGAATCGTGAAGGTGATCTCAAAGAAGGGCTCCTATGTTAACATGTAACTTGGCCTGTTAGTATGTTTTGGATTTAAATAGCTTTTTATTTCAGTGAATGTGACCTACTAATGCTGCAAAATCCACAAATGAGCATTTTCAGTTCTTTAAAACATAGAAAATGTTTAGAAACTCTACTGTGCCTAATAATTTGGAACAGTGCATTTTGAGGTTTGTTTGTTTAAAAAAAATTGAAGATTATACTGTTATCATTGGGAGGATTCTTCAATAAAATTAGATGTATACTCTAACGGGTGATGAGTTTTATTAGACTGACTGTCATTTGCGAATTTTCTGTGTTAAGGTAGTGGTGAGCAGTGCCCGGGACATGGTGAGCCTTCCCGCCGGACCCCAACTGATGTGCACTTTATTATGGGACACAAGACTGTAACAACACCCCGAGGTGGAATGTGCTGATCCCGAATTTAATAGATAGACCCCACTTAGCGAAAGAAATCAAACTAAAAGCTATTTGTTTTGTAAGTTTTGTATTTGTAAGCTAATATTTGTAAGAAGCCTGAAATCCTTGAGGATGTGTCCACAATGGTGGTATTGTAAGCCATAGCCCCAGCTTGCGCTGGTCAGTGAGCTGTGAGTTCCCAAGGATGTGTAAAAAGGGGGGTGCGGTGGGCACTTGGTGTGTCCTGTCAGTAGGTATGGTGGGTAGAGAGGAGCATATGTTGTGCTCTCTGGTACCCGCTTCAGTGGGTGCAGAGTGGGACATGGGTGCTCTCCTCTCTGCTGGCTGGCCATCCATGTGGTCCCACTCCTCCCACTGCCGTTGCCTGAGCTCCGCACCCAAATGATTAGAATGTTCCGAGCTCTATTTATGTGCTCACATTGTCAGAGACTTTTACCTTATGGAGAGGAAAAAACCCCTGACATTGAAATTGACCTGGTGATAAAGTGAACCCGCCCCTGCTGCCAGAATGGTCCGCGCCTGCTGAATATTTCTGGTAAAATGGTTAAAAAGCGGTTGTGTGTTGCTTTTTGCCACCAGCTGATTTGCATATATTGGTAAGCGAGAACTCTGATTGGCTGGCTGGAGAATGCACACGTGAGCTAGAGAAACTGTACTGTAGACAGGCAGAGAGCTGATGTGAGGGTATCCGGCTCGTACTGTAGGGGTCGCTACAACAAATAGTCATCAGGAGAGATGAGGAGCGATAGAAGCCGTCTGGGTACAGGAATTGTCCCTCGTGGGGGAATATGTTATTTAGTCTCTGGAAAGGTCTTGGATTGAGCATCCCAGCCTGTGATAGATGACTGGAATCAGGTTCTCTGCCCCTACATCATGCTGCTCTCATATGAGGCAGCAAAAACCTAGTGACAGATTCCCTATGAGGAGCGATTGATGCATGAAATCATGCCTGTACCTAGTTCCATCTGTAAACCTAGAGAGAAAAGTGAGTATAGGAGCCAAAGCAAGAATTTTTGTAAAAGAAAGTTTTTTATTTCAGCAAGTTAAAAGGATTAAAAAAAACCACAAAGAGATCACTCACAATAGACCCCATAGGTAGTCAAGAAGCACAAAAAAATACACTAGTATCATCAGAGAGTTGTATATATCATACAGTCACTGTATGCACACTGGTAATGAAGCCACTGTTTAAGAGGAATGAAAAGAACATACCTGTCTGCACGAACACATGCTAGAAAAAGAAACAATGTGCAGAAAAACGACCGCAAAAAAAACCGCACAACACCAATTAGCCAGAGATTACCAGAAACATCTGGAAAAAAGGAATGGAAAGACGTTATCAGATATTCGCATGAACCAAAAAAAAAGATAATGTCAAGATAAAGAAATACACCGTGTTCCAAATCATTTTGCAAATTGGATTCAAGTGTCATAGCGATTAATTTGTATTTTTTTTCAATGAAACTCATTGATGGTATTGTGTCTCAGGGTTCTTTGGATCACTGAACTCAATCTCAGATACCTGTGATAATTAGTTTGCCAGGTGAGCCCGATAAAAGGAAAACGGGATGCTCCACAATATTAAGCAGGCCACAGTTTTCAAGTAACATGGGAAAGAAAAAGGATCTCTCTGCTGTCGAAAAGCAGCAAATAATGCAATGCCTTGGACAGGGGATGAAAACATTAGATATTTCACGAAAACGTAAGCGTGATCATCGTACTGTGAAGAGATTTGTGGCTGATTCAGAGCACATACGTGTTGGTGCTGATAGAGGCAGAACGAGGAAGGTTTCTGCCAGGCAAGTTCATCGGATTAAGAGAGCGGCTGCTAAAAAGCCGCTACAAACCAGCAAACAGATATTTGAAGCTGCTGGTGCCTCTGGAGTCCCTCGATCCTCAAGGTGTAGGATCCTTCAAAGGCTAGATGTGGTGCATAAACCTACTATTCGACCACCCCTAACCAGTTCTCACAAGCAGAAATAGTTGCAGTGGGCCCAGACATACCTGAAGACTAATTTTCAAACAGTCTTTTTTACTGCTGAGTGTCGAGCAACCCTGGATGGTCCAGATGGATGGAGTGGTGGATGGTTGGTGGATGGCCACCGTGTCCCAACAAGGCTGTGACGTCAGCAAGGAGGTGGAGGAGTCATGTTTTGGGCCGGAATCATGGGGAGACCTCTGGTATGCCCCTTTAGGGTTCCTGAAGGTGTGAAAATGACCTCTGCAAAGTATATAGAGCTTCTGACTGACAACTTTCTTCCATGGTACAAAAAGCAGAAATGTGCTTTCAGGAGCAAAATCATCTTCATGCATGACAATGCCCCATCTCATGCTGCAAAGAATACCTCTGTGTCATTGGCTGCTATGGGCATAAAAGGAGATAAACTCATGGTGTGGCCACCACCTTCACCTGACCTCAACCCTATAGAGAACCTTTGGAGTATCATGAAGCAAAAGATCTATGAGGGTGGGATGCAGTTCACATCAAAACAGCAGCTTTGGGAGGCTATTCTGACATCATGGAAAGAAATTCAAGCAGAAACTCTCCAAAAACTCACAAGTTCAATGGATGCAAGAATCGTGAAGGTGATCTCAAAGAAGGGCTCCTATGTTAACATGTAACTTGGCCTGTTAGTATGTTTTGGATTTAAATAGCTTTTTATTTCAGTGAATGTGACCTACTAATGCTGCAAAATCCACAAATGAGCATTTTCAGTTCTTTAAAACATAGAAAATGTTTAGAAACTCTACTGTGCCTAATAATTTGGAACAGTGCATTTTGAGGTTTGTTTGTTTAAAAAAAATTGAAGATTATACTGTTATCATTGGGAGGATTCTTCAATAAAATTAGATGTATACTCTAACGGGTGATGAGTTTTATTAGACTGACTGTCATTTGCGAATTTTCTGTGTTAAGGTAGTGGTGAGCAGTGCCCGGGACATGGTGAGCCTTCCCGCCGGACCCCAACTGATGTGCACTTTATTATGGGACACAAGACTGTAACAACACCCCGAGGTGGAATGTGCTGATCCCGAATTTAATAGATAGACCCCACTTAGCGAAAGAAATCAAACTAAAAGCTATTTGTTTTGTAAGTTTTGTATTTGTAAGCTAATATTTGTAAGAAGCCTGAAATCCTTGAGGATGTGTCCACAATGGTGGTATTGTAAGCCATAGCCCCAGCTTGCGCTGGTCAGTGAGCTGTGAGTTCCCAAGGATGTGTAAAAAGGGGGGTGCGGTGGGCACTTGGTGTGTCCTGTCAGTAGGTATGGTGGGTAGAGAGGAGCATATGTTGTGCTCTCTGGTACCCGCTTCAGTGGGTGCAGAGTGGGACATGGGTGCTCTCCTCTCTGCTGGCTGGCCATCCATGTGGTCCCACTCCTCCCACTGCCGTTGCCTGAGCTCCGCACCCAAATGATTAGAATGTTCCGAGCTCTATTTATGTGCTCACATTGTCAGAGACTTTTACCTTATGGAGAGGAAAAAACCCCTGACATTGAAATTGACCTGGTGATAAAGTGAACCCGCCCCTGCTGCCAGAATGGTCCGCGCCTGCTGAATATTTCTGGTAAAATGGTTAAAAAGCGGTTGTGTGTTGCTTTTTGCCACCAGCTGATTTGCATATATTGGTAAGCGAGAACTCTGATTGGCTGGCTGGAGAATGCACACGTGAGCTAGAGAAACTGTACTGTAGACAGGCAGAGAGCTGATGTGAGGGTATCCGGCTCGTACTGTAGGGGTCGCTACAACAAATAGTCATCAGGAGAGATGAGGAGCGATAGAAGCCGTCTGGGTACAGGAATTGTCCCTCGTGGGGGAATATGTTATTTAGTCTCTGGAAAGGTCTTGGATTGAGCATCCCAGCCTGTGATAGATGACTGGAATCAGGTTCTCTGCCCCTACATCATGCTGCTCTCATATGAGGCAGCAAAAACCTAGTGACAGATTCCCTATGAGGAGCGATTGATGCATGAAATCATGCCTGTACCTAGTTCCATCTGTAAACCTAGAGAGAAAAGTGAGTATAGGAGCCAAAGCAAGAATTTTTGTAAAAGAAAGTTTTTTATTTCAGCAAGTTAAAAGGATTAAAAAAAACCACAAAGAGATCACTCACAATAGACCCCATAGGTAGTCAAGAAGCACAAAAAAATACACTAGTATCATCAGAGAGTTGTATATATCATACAGTCACTGTATGCACACTGGTAATGAAGCCACTGTTTAAGAGGAATGAAAAGAACATACCTGTCTGCACGAACACATG